>NW_007258350.1:660373-673153 GCF_000164805.1 Carlito syrichta
CCCTGCCCCGCTCTGATAAATCATCTCTTTTCACCTTTAATCCTCTTGCTTTGCTCTATAGGAACCTGTATATGCTTCTACTTATTCTCCTGCTATTCCTGCTGCCCATAAATACCTGTCTTTTGTATCTATTAATCAGGTGAGGAAAAGCCTGCCCCTGTTAAGCCTCATTGCAATTTCTGAACAGTAGGAAAGAAATTCCGTTTCATTTGGGGAAGAAACTCCTCTGCTGTATTCGTGTGTGTGCGCATGCATGTGTGCATACCACGTGAGAGAGTCTGTATGAGTACCTATGAGAGTATGTGTGTATGAATTTGTGTTTGCATGTGTCTGAGTGTATCTGTGAGAATGTGAGAGAGAGTGAGTTTGTGTGTGTGTGTGTGTGTGTGTGTGTGTGTGTGTGCGCGCGCGCGCGCGCACGCTCGTGCGCGTGTGTGCGCTTAATCAGGTCTTCATGTATTTAGAGTCAGTCGCACTGGATCCTTGGTTCATTCTTTCAGGTAGACCTGATGGCATTAATTCACCTCATAATCATGAAACTGGTTTAAGAGGAAAGTGTCCTCTCTCAATCTCCAGGCTTTAAAACCTAAGTCAAGTCAAGAGCTCAGGAAATGCTATCCTTTGCCCCCAGCTCAGGAGGGATGTTACCTGCTTAGCTTAAAAGAGTAGAAGGATTGAGTAGAGGGCGTTGGGGGTGTAGAAAGGACAGGGAGGAAGACACAGTGAAGAGAGGCCTTCTTTGATTGGTTCCAATGACCCCATCAAAATGAGGACCCACAGACCCCCTGCCACTTCCCCCTCATCTTCTCTGTACCCCTTCTGAGCACAACCCCAGGGGGCAACCTGGCCTAGGCTGAGTGACTCTGTGGGTGAATAATGTGTGATCATTTTTAGAGCTAAAAATGTCAGCAATTGGCTGGACTCAGTGACTCAGCCTGTAATGCCAGCACTTTGGGAGGCTGAGGCGAGTGGATTGCCTGAGCCCACAGGTTCAAGACCAGCCCAGGCAACTTGGCGAGACCTCGTCTCTACAGTAAATCAAAAATTAGCCAGGCATGATAGTGCGCACCTCTAGTTCTGGCTACTTGGAAGACTGAGGCAGAAGGGCCATCAGAACCCAGCAGGTTGACGCTGGGGTGACCATGAGAGTGCCACTGTACTCCAGCCTAGGCAAAAGAGTGAGACTCCAACTCAAAATTTTAAAAATATCAGCAATTGTTTTTTATTCCCCTTGGAGTGTCCCTAGTGTGGAAATAGCTCTGCAAAGTGGCTGCATCCAGTTTCCCATGAATCCCAGGCTCCCACCTCCTCCATGTGTGGAACCTTGCCCGGTGCCTTTCCTCTCTCAGCCTCTGTCTCCTTGTCAGGATGGGTCCACACTATTCCACAGTTGAGTATAACCAGTTCGTGATGATGCTGTTCCTCTAGGACCAGTCGTTGTTGAATGAGAGGCTTAGGTTTCACACGCAACACTGACAGAGAGAGGGGTGTCTGGTGGGTCCTCCTCTCTTGATCAGGCCTCTTCACAAATGGACACATCCCACTTCTCCCTCCTTCTCCTAGGTTCCTTTCCCCTGAAGTTAGAAATGTTGGTTGTAAGACCCCAGGCCCCACATACCCAACCAGTGTGTACCCCAAGAAAGAGACTGAAATCGGGAAAAACCTTGCTGTGCCTTCATCACAAATGAGGAAAATTTGTTGCTGTTTCTTTTAAATAAGTCAATATTAAACTTTAAAAGAAAAGATATATTACTGAAGTCTTCAAGTATATACAGTTAGCTGGACGCAGTGGCTTACACCTCCAGCACTTTGGGAGGCGGAGGTGAGAGGATTGCCTGCACCCATGGATTCGAGACCTGCCTGGGCAACATGGCGAGACCTCATCTCTGCAATAAATCAAAAAGTTAGTCAGACATGGTGGCACATGCCTGTGGTTCCAGCTACTTGGAAGGCTGAAGTGGAAGGATCACCTGAGCCCAGCAGGTTGAGGCTGTGGTGGCCATGAACATGCCACTGCACACCAGCCTGGGTGGCAGAATGAGACTCCAACTCAAAAAAAAAGTATACACAGTCAGCCCCCCATGTGTGCCAGTTCCACACCTGAGGACTCAACCAACTAGGGATCATGAATATTTTTTAATGGAAACATTAAAAAAGAATACAAATTTAAAAACCAATTCAGTATAACAGCCATTTACATTGTATTAGGTATTATAAGTAATCAAGAGGTGATGTAACGTATCAGGGAAGATGTATACAGGTTATATGCAAATATTATACCATTTTATATCAAGAACTTGAACTTCTGTGGATTTTGATACTAAAGGAGAACTACGTATGTACTTTTTAAATAATTTCTTTTTTCAGAGCAGTTTTAGGTCCACAGCTAAATTAAGCAGCATCCCCTTTGCCCTCTCCCCACAGCCTCCCCCACTGTCAACATCTCCCACCAGAGTGGTACATTTGTTACAGTCAATGAGCCTGCACTGAGACCTCATCAGCACCGGCACTCTTGGTGTTGTAGAATCTCTCGGTTCTGACAAATGTGTAATGAAATGTATCCACCATTGTAGAACATAAGTAATAGTTTCACTACCTCAAAAAATTCTGTGTTCTACCTGTTCATTACTCTCACCACTCGTTCCTCGGTAACTTTTTTTTTTTTTTTTTTACTGTTCCTCTAGTTTTGACTTTTCCAGAATGTGATGGAATTGGAATTCTATAGTTGTAGCCTTTTCAGGTTGGCTTCTTTCACTTGGGTTGCACTGGAGGTTGTTCTTGACCTTTTCAGTTTGACAGCTTATTTCTTTTTAGTGCTGAGCAATACTCCATTGGATATACCACAGTTAGTTTAGCCACTCACCTGCTGGAAGATAAGTATGTTTCATTTTGTAAGAAACCTCCAAACTGTCTTTCAAAGTGGTTGAAGCCATTTTGCATCCCCTCCAGTGATGAATAAGAGTTCCTTTTGCTCTTTATCATTGTCAACATGTGGTGTCGTCAGAGTTTGGATTTTTGCTGTTCTAGTCGGTGTAGAGTAGTGTCTCTTTGTTTTACTTTGTAGACACCTAAAGATGTGATTTGCAGATATGATCTTGGGCGTATTTTCATATGCTTATTTTCCATCTGTACCTCATCTTTGATGAGATATCTATTTAGACATTTTTGCCCATTTGTTGATCCAGTTGTTTTTTTCTGATTGTTGAATTTTAAGAGTTCTCTGTATATTGGGTAACAGTCCTTTATCAGATATGTCTCTTGAAAATATTTCCTCCCATTCTGTGGCTTGTCTCCTCATTCTCTTGATAGTGTATTTCACAGAGCAGGAGTTTTTCGTTTCAGTGAAGTCCAGCTTTTAATTATTTTTTTCAAGGATCATGCCGTTGGTGTTATATCTAAAGATCAATCACCAAATCCGAGGCTGTATAAAATTTCTCCTGTGTTAGCGTCTCGGAGTTTTATAGTTTTATGTTTTACACTCAGGTCTTCATGATCCATTTTTTAGTTAATTTTCTGAATGACTTAAGTTTTATATCTAGATTCTTAAACAAACAAAAAATCATGTTGGTTATTCACGCAACAACCAGAACCAGTTATTCCAGTACCATTTGTTGAAAATACTGTCTTTTCTCCATTGTGGTGCCTTTGCTTCTTTGTCAAAGATTAGTTTACTATATTTGTGTGGGTCTATTTCTGAGCCCTCTCTTCTGCTCCATTGATCTATTTGTCTACTCCTTCACCAATACCACATCATCATGGATACTGAGGCTTTATAGTAAGTCTTAAAGTCAGCTGGTGTCAGTTCTCCAACTTTGTTCTTTTCCTTCAATGTTATGTTGGCTATTCGGGGTCTTTTGCCTCTCCATGTAAACTTAAGGATCAGTTTGTCAGCATCTACAAAATATTTTGCTTGGATTTTGATTGAAGTTGCATTGAATTTATAGATCAAGTTAGAAAGAACTGACATCTTGACAAAGTTGAGCCATCCTATCCGTGAACTTAGAATATGACTCCATATATTTTTAAGTTTAAAGAAAAGTAACATTAGGCAAAGGCAATTTATTTTATCACTTCAAAATAAAAAAGTTTTTTAATTCTATGTATTTACTTTTTAAAAATTTCCCCAGCTAAACATAATTATTTTATATACCAGTTATGTGGTACTAGCTCATCAGAGTTCTTGGAGGCCAGGTCACCCCTTTTCTTTCCTCCAGCAGCACTGGTCTTTTCATATTCAATAATACAAAGGTTCAGCGAAGAAAACAGGGCATTTAAATAGCACAACAAGCTCTGTCTAAATGAACTGTCTCTGTGTCAGGTCTCAACCTCGTTCTCTTCTTCCCCACATGCCTCAGGGCTGTACCAAAACAAGATTTCACTTTACTTTCCTCCTTTCACATTAGGAACTGGTAGATAGTGATAAGACCAGATTACAGTGATTTTGAGATCTAAGCCTAGATCTCCAATCTATCTCTTCAACTTTTGTTCAGGTCACTTGAGGTTGTATATAGTGATGATGGACGGAAGTCTCTCAAGAAAGGGGCAGAGTTCCATTTCCTTAACAGTGCATAGAATTGTCACTTGACCTTATTTCTTGTTCTATATGTGCTGCTATAATTTCTTCCTTTATAGTTTATTTTAACTAGATATGAACAAGATAAAAATTTTAAAGCCAAATTGCAATACTTTCTTTCTGTGCAACTCTTCAGTTGTAGAAGAGTTTTACCCTTAAATCTGCCCTACTCCTAATAGCATACGTTAGTTCTGCTTTCTCATTGGTTCACATTCCTGTGTGAGAAACATTAAGTAAGATTTGCTATGATTTCTGTCAGTGTATAAAGGAGGGCATCCCATCAACAACAATGTGTAACCTGAAAACATTCTTGCTAGTTGATTCTTTGCCTAGTTTCAAGCTGTGTGCTATCAAATATCTGTCCATCCCTTCAAGAAGATCCTCCTTTCTTCCAAGCTCTCTTACTACCTTCTACACACACACACACACACACACACACACACACACACACACACACACACGTACTCATTCCCTTCCTACCATATTAACAGGGTCTATATTTGTGAAAGAATGAATGATAGGTTGGGGAAGGGTTTCTGTTCAGATTCTGCCCCAACTCTCTCTCACTGTTCCAGTCAATCCTAAACCTAAGAAAATACAACATGGGGATACCCCCCAAAAAGCTGAATTTATTTGTTTAAAATTGCATATTTATTCTTACATGTTTAAACTTTACTCACCTTCAAAGTACCCTCCGTTTGATGCAATGCACCTTATCGGGATGCCTTTTTCACTGCTCAGCACAGTTTTTGAACTAATCAGTTTTTATGCCTTTTAGTTCTTCTGCCATTTTGTTTCACCTCCTGCATATCATCAGAACGTTTTCCTTTGAGAACTTTTTTCATCTGGGGAAACAAAAGTCACCCAGGGCAATATCCCATGAATAGGGAGAGTAGGGCGCAGGAATCATGCCATTTTGGGCCAAAAACACACTCAGTGCTGTGTGGACAGATTCATCATAAATCACTCATTGTGAAATGGGCAAATGTATTGAAAGAATCTCAACAACAACAAAAAAATTAACTGAAGCTGAATGTAACCTCTCACAACGCTAGCTGGTACCCAGATGGTAATGGGTTTCCAGAACACTTACCTAGCAGAGGAAGACTGTACTACAAGGGGCCCACCCTCCAAAAATTAATTCTGGTATTTTTTGGGTCCTTCCTTACACTTATTATCATACAGATCATTTCCTTCTCTAAAGGAGGAAATAAATATTTAGAAGGGAAAAACAAGATAATGATGAAATTTTAAGCTTAAAAAAAGTAAATGGACAAAAATATTCATCTTATTTGTTTTCATTTTTTGAGTTATAAATTATAATAGCAACTTGTGATAAATTTTACTAGATTTTTCAGAGAATAAACAAATTGTATATTCCTTACCCCAGTATAGAGTGTCATATAAGGCCAGTAGCAGGAATCAGGGCCCCAGACCGACCTCACTGAGTAACAAAGTTAAGTAGAACCTTGTAGAGAGACAAAAACTTTTTATGTTTAATATTGTCACTTAGAAGGGAGTAAAAAATATTTCTCTTTGACCTGGATCTGGGAAAATAGTGGAAACTTTACATTATAAAATGGTTGTGTCATCCCAGGGCTCATATCCATGATGTGTGCAGAGGGGCTCTGAGGGACTCTGAGGACTTTGGAAATGAACTTGCTGATTAGAGGATACCGTTTTTCTGAGTCACTAATCACACTCATTACCCCACTGTGACTTTGGAGAAGTGTTAGTGAATTCACCACAGAACTGGTGATGTCTCAGCCTTTGGAGAAGCCAATTTCCTTGGCACTTTATATGTCTCTTAAGCCAAATAATGTATTGGTTTGATTAAAATTCGTTCCTGAAGCTTCATTTTTAAAGAAAATGTATTTTGTTGAATTGTGATGAGGTTTTCCTGGCAAGTCAGGCTCCTAGTTTATTTAATAAGTGTATGTGATTCAGAGAGTGACTTGGAATTAGGGGCATCTCGCCAGTCAGGAGTGGAAAAGTTAAGGAAAGTGTCTCTTAAAAAAATTTTCATAACTTTTTATTTGATAAAATGTGAAACTTACAGAAAATATAGTATGCGGGGCAGTGTCATAACCCTTCACCTGTCCCACCAGTTGTTGACATTGCCCCACTCTTCAACTCTTCCTTCCCTCCATCCCTCACCCCAGGCTCCTGACTTCATATATATAATATATATAAATGCATTTTCTTTCTTTTTTCTCTCCCTAGCCATGTGTTTGGGGACAATGCGCTTCATTCCCTTTCAGTGCTTGAGTTTGTATGTCCTAAAGTCAAAGATATTTCCCCCATAACCACAATCCAGTGATAAGGAGGAGGATTGAACATTGATATGATGTTTATCTCATCCACATCCATATTCAGATTGTGTCAGTTTCCCCCCAGTCTTGTCCATTTTAGCCTCCACGCCATCTAGGATTCAAGCCAGGATCATGCATTGTGTTTGGTTGTCATATCTCTTTAAACCTAATTTAAATTATAATACCAAGGATCTCAAAATTGCCTCTAGCTATAATGGCTCTGTAGAAGAATCCTGTAAGGAAGATTTGTAAATTAGATGATGGAGAAGTCCACATTCATAGCTTAAACCAAATCTTCCTGGTACAGACCTGATTTTAAGCTACTGGAAAGGGCGGGAAGACCCCTTTCCTCCTGTGCCCGCCATCGTACAAGGGCATTAAGAATGTGAACTGTGCTGGTCACTGTTCTCTTCCTGTCCTTTGTGAATCAGTGGGCCCTGAGTGTAAGAGACCTGTCCTCTGACTGGGTCCCTCTCCCCACCCCACCACCTCAGCCCATGGCCCTATCCCAGTCGCGTCCTGAGTGCCTCTTCTTTCCTGTCCCCTCAAGTACCCTCTAAATTTCTTCCCCTTCACATTCTGCCATCTCCTCAATCATGTGTTTAAATGAGCTGGGAAATGGATGAGGAGATGTCTCCAAAACTCCAGTTAGAAACTTCTGAAAGCATTTTAAGTGGAAATGTTATTGTGTATGTAATTATGTCCATAGCATAACTCATCCTCCATGGCAGAGACATCCTGGCTTCTAGCCTCTTCTGTGGGTTGTCCTGGTTTCCTTACTACCCACATCACACCATGCTGTGGGAAAAAGCAGCCAAGTTCTACAAAACCTGTCAGGACCCCTTATTTCTAATCAGATTTCACTGCTTCATAATTGACCATGTTTTTCGTGAGCTTACATGGATATAAGGTCTTCTAGATTGATCATGTTCTTCGTGAGTATGTACATATGGATGAAAATCTCCTAATTAACTGAGTTCAACTAGATGGCAAGACAGAACAGCGTTAAAACCCCATAAAGTTAAGAGCATGAAAAACAATCTGTTTTCTCTATGTTTATAAAGGATCCTTTTTGTGTTCCAGTGTTCCAAATACAAAATTGAGAGAACAAAGTCTTTAACCTAAAACTTCAGTGTCGCTAGTGGTGATCTTTCACTCAACCTGGAGGTGGAAGCCAAATCCGTTCCAGATAGAACACTTTGGGCCACCTGTGGACAGTGTTTTACTCCTCTGCTTGCCTGCTTTTTTAACTCGTGGAATGCTGCAAGCTAAAATTCACACCCCTATCATTTCTCTCTCCTGTTTTCTCTTTTGTGCCTTTTTTAACAGCGGGTCACAGAAAGTCGAGAGAGCCAAATGACGATTGAGGAGAGGAAGCACCTCATTACTGTGAGGGAGGAAGCCTGGAAGACAAAGGGCCGGGGAGCGGCCAATGACTCCACCCAGTTCACCGTGGCGGGCAGGATGGTGAAGAAAGGTCTGAGAGTGTGTGAGTGCGCGTGCGCGTGCGTGTGCGTGTGCGTGTGTGTGTGTGTGTGTGTGTGTGTGTGTGTTGTGTACATATGCACATGCAAGGACCTTCACCCGTGGAAGTGATGGTGGTATGTAATGGCTCAATTTTGAAAAAGAAAGAACAAGCAGTTTGTCTTTAACATTTTTAAATTGACTTATGTTCTATCAATGTTTTGGGGGGAGGTTTTGTGAGCTATTCCTATTTCCTATTGTGAGCTATTCCTATTTCTTCATAGATAGTCAGCTAGTGTCATTGTCAATATAAGATGCATAATTCAATTTGTCACTATTTCAGAACTTACCTGCTTGGAATTTGAATGCAATTGTGGGTTTCAAAAGCACTTGCAAAGATGCTAACAGACCTTGATCCGTTCCCATAAATACTTTTAAATTGTTTCCATTTTCTTGTGACCTAACAACCAATTCCCAGTAAGCCTATTGCAGTAAAGAAGTTTATCTCCTCTTCCTTTAAGGTTAATTCCTAGGTTCCTTCCCTTCATACCAGACTTCTCTGACTTACAAAGGCCAATTTCCAAATATGTTTTAATAAATGTCTAAAAGATGTATCCAATTCCAAGAAAGTGTTATTTATGAAATTGACTGACAATCACATGGTTAGTAAAGTCACCAGAGACCTTTGAGTCTTCCATGGGGGTGTTTAGGGCTTTATTTCATATCCTGTAGAACATGGTTAAAATGTGGGGTCCCTTTGTCACCTATAAGCACTTACCTTTGTTTTCTAAGCTATTATTTAAAAGTGGATTTCCCAACTTAGTGGTGTAAGTTTTCACAGTCACTTAGTCTTAGCATATTGTCATCAACTTATAGGTTTAACTTTCCTTTTCTTCAAAACCTTTAGGAATAGTACCTTCTAATAGTACCTAACTCTTCCGAGTAGTACCTAACTCATTGTGGCACATAATAAGTGTTTATAGTGGGAAAGGAAGCCCTGATTGTGATTAACTGAAACCTTAGTGGAAGAATCCTTTCTAGCAAATGTATTCTTACTTCATCTTCAAATTGTCAAAGGATAACAGAAGAGAATTTGCTCTCACAGAATGAGACACCATTTGACTCTTTTCTTCATCAAATCACTGAACTATATGATCATGTTTAAACTACTTCGACATGAGCCCTATTTCTGTATTAACAAAAACATGCCTTTAGATGCAGATTGGTTAAATAGAACTGGAGGTGAGAACTTGATCCAGATCTGAAGTCTTCCAACTTCTAGTCCTGACTTTTACCCTGATGATTTTTTGCTTTGGTTTCTTTTTTCTCTCCCATCTTGAAAATCACAATTTACTTATAAGTGGGCCCTTACTACCAAATACCACTGCCCTTGTCCAAACTGACATCAGAGGAAGTAGATTTGCTCTTAGGCAGGTTTGGAGAATGAATAGTTCCTATTCCTCAGTGGGTGAATTTGCTTTCACATTTTCTTGAATAAATCAAAGATCTTTCTTTAACAAGTGCTATGGCTTGCTCAGGAAATAATTTTTTTACACTTTTTATCTAATGAAAAAACAGTATCCTTTATTTCTAATATTTGTTACCACCTTCTGGGTTATATGTTTCACCTGAGTCATTAGCTTTTTTTAATTTTTGGTAATAATGGCATCTGGCTTATATTCACAGTGGAATAAAATAGCCCCCTAGGACAGCCACACTTCCCATCTCATGGGACCATCAGACAACCAGGAGATACCGCCTCAGTGAGTTTGCAGGAGGCACACTGGTCCTGAAGTTCATCCTTTCACCCCAGAAATCTCTGTTCTCCCCCAGCCTCCTTAGGACTTCCTCTCTTTTGATAGTCCTATCTTCTGTGTAACAGCTAGCACTCCATAAGGTTTCTGTGGCATTCTAGGATTCTCCTGGAGGAAAAGTACTCTAAGCGTACCTTTGACCAAGAGAGATGTGCAGATGTTCCTGAAGAGAGTAGGGAACTGGTTTTTGCATCTAGAATTCATTGAAAAGAGGTATGGATGAGGGCTTCGTTTTATTTAAATTTTGCAATTTAAATCTGTTTGCCCTGTGCCTTTACAAGAATCCTTATCTCTTGCTGGGAAAGAGACATGCCACCTTTGGGAGCTCTTTTGCACAGTGCCACTGCCTGAGTGGTCAGCAGGGGGAGCCCTGGCAGCAGGGTTTGCCAGGCACCTGCCTAGTAGAGGGACAGATTTCGCTGGTTGCTTTGGAAACCAGCCTTCTGAGTCAATCCTGTGTATTAGCTTCAGAGTTAACGACCTGTGTGCTAATGAGCTCTTCTGGTGTCTCTTAAAATCCTTTTAGTGGGCAATGATTTACTGCCCCATCCTGTGATACCAAATTTTAGACTTTTTAAAATTATTGTTCAAGAAAGTTTTCTTTCTCACTGATATAAATCCTTGGAAGGTCTGGTAATTGAAACAGATTTTAAAACATTTATTGACACCATCAAATATGTACATAATGAGACGTGCTTCCAGAATATTACCTAAAACAAGTGTTTAACCACTTATTGGTTTGTTTGTTTTTTTTAATTTTTTTTTTATGCTATGATACTGAGCTCTGCAGCCCACTGAAGGAAGGAGCAGTCATTCATTCATTTATTTGTCCTGGTAAATGACAGTGATTTTCATATTCCCTGGATGTTGTTCTTTTAGGGATGCGTAAAGTGGCAGTGTCATCTAAGGATTTCACGTTTATTACAAATAAGCACAAAGAACATTGACATCTCATTTTCTTTCTTGTAAATGCACTAATTGCCGGGCTCGGTGGCTCAGCCTGTAATCCCACGCCTTGGGAGGCCGAGGTGAGTGAATTGCCTGAGCCCACAGTTTCAAGACCCGCCTGGGCAACTTGGCAAGACCTCATCTCTACAATAAAAATCAAAAAAATTAGCCGGGCATGGTAGCGCATGCATGTAGTTCCAGCGACTTGGAAGGCTGAGGGGGAAAATCACCAGAGCCCAGCAGGTCGAGCCTGCAGTGGCTGGGAGCAGCCACTGCACTCCAGTCTGGGTGACTGAGTGAGACTCCAACTCAAAAAAAAAAAAATGCACTAATTACTTCCCTTTTAAATCCCCCCTCCTTCTGCTAGGGATAAAATCTTTATTCTTTCTCTTTATTAAGTTTTCTTTTTTCTACCAGATGCCTTCTCTAGACTGTAATTTCTTTCCTTCCCTCTCATATGCCCCTTACCATCTGCCCTTTTTAAAGATGCCCACAAATACCTGAAGAAGCATATCGCCATGTATAGCCACCCTGAGGAAGATAAAATCCTTCCACAGCCACAGCCACACATCAGTTCAGATTCTGCTTATCTGAGACTTTCTTTGGAAAGATTTGCTCTCCTGGGGTTATTGTCTGTGACTCCCCCCAAGGCCACCATCCCTCTCTCACCTCGGCCTAGAGCAGAACTCCAGGGCTAGGGGCCAATTGCTGGCTCCTCTGATCCAGCTCATGCTTGACTACCTTCATGGGAGATAGTGCAAATCTCCTCTCTCCTCAGCTACCCCCAGGGGGCCTTCAGAACTCACAGCCCCATTTGTTCAAGTGTGCTCCGATTACCTTGCACATTTGTAATGTGTTTACACATCAGGGACATGTTTTCCCACATCTTCATTGTCCCTTTTGGAATATTGGCTTGTCATCTCGCAAGTCCTTGGAAACAGTAAAATCCTATTGTTTGCAATCATCTCACGTTGTCATGGAACCTGTCAATGGCACATGTGTGTGTACATGCATGTATATTGTACAGTCTCTCCTGGGCCTCACCGAGATCTGTCAACATCCTGGGGGTTTCTGGAGGTGATCCTGAGATGCTCAGTAGCTCCTTTGTTTGTTGTGCAGGTTTGGCATCACCCACTGCCATAACCCCAGTGGCGTCCCCCATCTGCAGTAAGACACGGGGCACTACACCAGTTTCCAAACCCCTGGAAGGTAAGTCACTGCAGGTCCCACAGACCACAGAGTTTCCGATCAGAAGAGGCCTTAGTGATGCCCTCTCACTGGTGATTTCTACTTGCCTAGATATTGAAGCCAGACCAGATATGCAGTTGGAATCAGACCTAAAGTTGGACAGGCTCGAAACCTTTCTGAAAAGGCTGAATAACAAAGGTATGTTCTAGAAGCCAGAAGACTTTGCTCTCAGAAGCTCCAAATCCTAATTCCGATTGCATTTTCTCTTCAGGTAAATTGTCTCCTCTCTGTTGTAGCATTACTGATTCATATTGTAATCATTATCTTTGTTACCTTTCAAAAAATGAAGCTTTAATCAAGATTGGATTCTCAGCCGGGCTCAATGGCTCAGCCTGTAATCTTGCACTTTGGGAGGCTGAGGTGAGTGGATTGCCTGAGCCCGCGGGTTCAAGACCCACCTGGGCAACTTGGCGAGACCTCA
>NW_007258350.1:673173-693500 GCF_000164805.1 Carlito syrichta
ACTGCACTCCAGTCTGGGCGACAGAGTGAGACTCCAACTCAAAAAAAAAAAAAAGATTGGCTTTTCAAGCTCCAATTCACTTAATCACATACTAAATTGCCGACTCCCAATAATACATTTGAGTCTAAACCCTTGGGATATCATCCAACCAGAATTATGAACTCAGTGATTTTTCTTATAACCTGAGAGCAGATTATTATACGTATGTAAAATCAACATGTTCTTGGGCCTGATAAATTTCGAGTAAGGTAAAAGCTATACTTTTTATAATAACGACTGATTTCTAAAAGAAAATTCTGGTAAATAAATGTTCAAATACATATTTCAATATGAAAGTTAATGAATTACACAAAATAAAAGAATAATTTGCAGAAGTAGCCTTTATTTCTTGAAAAACATGTTCAGTACTTGAAATTTATCAAACACTAGGCACTGGAAGACCCCACTATTGACAGTGACCCCCTAAAATGTTGAAAATGATACAAATAACCACTACTAACCCGAAATATAAAAGTGTAATATAAAAGCTAAACTGGCTAGGCTAAGAATACAACAATTTAGAAGTTTATTAAAATTTATTACACACATCTACAGTAATCTAGGCCATGGGTCAGCAAGCGATGGCCATAGCTGTTCACATTTTTTGTAAAGTTTTATTGGAACACATTTGTATCCATTTGCAAACCTGCTGTCACTAGCTGCCATTGCAGTACAATAGCTGAAGAGGGTAGTTGCAACACAGGCCATTTGCCCATCTGTCCCCTACCATACAAAGCCTAAAATGTTTTCTGCCTGGCCCTTTTCCGTGAAAATTTGCTGACCCCTGATGTATAGAATGAGGCTGGGGCTAGTTCTGGCTGCAGTAGAAACAAGCGCAGGTCCAGGATTGTTCAGTGGGCTTATGTGTGCTGCATGGTCAGCCTCCCTGCCTCTTGCCATTTGACAATGCAGGATTTGTTCTGGTGGCAAATTAAATCCTCATATGAGAAGTCAAATAAGGGCCCAAGCAGCAATCACAGGACCCTGTACATCATTGTCATGCTTTCTCCACTTGGGGAACTTAGGGTGGAAAATAATTTGTAAAATATTGTGAGGCATCACTGGTGTCATAGCTATTATACAACTCTTACGCTATTTGTTGTTTGTTGGCAGTCGGTGGGATGCAGGAGACGGTGCTCACAGTCACTGGGAAATCTGTGAAGGAGGTAATGAAGCTGGATGATGATGAAACTTTTGCCAAATTTTACCGCAGCGTGGATTACAATAGACCAAGAAGCCCTGTGGAGCTGGATGAGGACTTTGACGTCATTTTCGATCCTTACTCCCCCAAGTGAGTTACTTTGATCTCCATCTTTCCGGGAAGAGCACCTCCTTTTTCTGCCTCCACATGGTCCCTTCACCAAAATCTTCCCCACTGCTGCTTTCTTCTTTAGTGGAACTCCATGATAGCCCACTATGGTGTCAAAGCCAGGATGCAGGGCTGTGGGGCCAATGAAACACCCGGACTCCAGGCCAGATGTGCCTACAGGCAGACTACAAGCCCACAGATGTTTTTCCCGTCCCATAAAGGAGGTATCACTGGGCTTTCCACATCACTTGAATATTGTCTTGTAGTTTTTTAGGTTAATATCACTTAGAGATTTCGACACCTGCCTTTCATTTAATGTATTGAATTCTTACGCATAATTTTGAAAAATATTTGGACGGTATGGGCTCAAGTTAGTACAATTAACAAGAGAATCAGTCAAGTGTGTTGCTTAGCTTCTAATTGTATATAAAAGCAGTAGATCTGAGGACTTTCTCAGTGATGTCCAAGGATGTCTCTTCACATGGAAATGTGACTAAACCACCTAAGAAATGTGATTATGGTGTTAGTATTCCATCAGTTGCAAGTGCCAGGAAAAAAACCCAGGTCAAACTGACTTCAGCAAAAGAAAGGTATGGAAGGGTTTAGGGGCTTGCTCACTAGTAAGTGTGGGTGTGACTCGCTTCTAGGGGCTCCTCAAAGTGCAGCCTCTCTCGGGGCTATTTTTCTTGGGCTGGCCTATCTTGGTCAGGCTGTGACTGTGTGGTGGCAGATGGCCACCCCTGCTCTGGATTCACAGGCTGCCTCCTTGCACAAGCAGCTCCTCTTTCCAACATCCCGGCAAAATTTCCGGGTTTGATTTTCTTGGCTCCAGCTTGAGCCCTACGTCCCTCCCTAAGCCATCCCTGGCCAGTGAGATGGAAGATGCCTTTACAGGGCTGAGCTAAGTCTGCATCCCCTCTAGCCATGGAATTGAGGGTGAGGTAGTTTCCCCAGAGGAAGATATAGATGCTCTTTCCAGAAGCAGGGGGCTGGCCACACCCACAGCAATCCTCCACAGTCATCTGTCCCTTTTTACGACATTATTAATGACAGTCTCTACCATCATCATAACTGTTTCTGTAAGCTGCCCCGATAATGCTTTTTTACATATTTCAATTCATTTTGATTTGCATGTATCAATTTCCTCCCTTAAAAACATGAACCATTTGCCATTTCCCACCTTAAAATAATACTTTGGGTATTTACATACATAGTTACTTAGTCGTTTCTTAATCTCCCTGCCCAATGCCATTGTTTAAATCGTTGCATAATAATGTAAACATATATGTATATTCACACACACACAGCAACATTATACAGGCAGAGGCCTTGTAGGCACAGACACTTGTGCCACTGGAGTCGGGAACAGCAGTCGAAACCTGTTAGGAGATCACATAACTGGGTCTTATCACCTCCCAAACTGGTTTTCTGGTTGTGAGAATATGGGGTGGTGGTTTGTGGGCCTATCTTGTTTCAGCATGATCCTCCAAGCAGTGATTATTTTCCAGAGGGGGACAGGGGATCGAGTGAAGGTCAGTCATGGCAAGATGGCTAGGGCACGGAAAGGCTATTGCATGAAGTGGTGGTTTAGTTTGGTTCAAAGAGGATTACATCAAGGAGTGGTGGTCTGCACATTTCTAAAGTGTTTGGCAGTGTCAGAGAAGGAACCACAGGTATATAATTCCAAAGAGAGAATGAAGACCTGTCTACAGGAATGATCAGGAGAGGGCAGAGCTCCCCCACCCTTACAGCTATCTAGCAGAGGAATGAGCTGCCCCAAAGGACCCAATGCCCCTCCAGGCAGATACCGAGGGTCACAAGTGAGTGGGGGCTTCTGTGAGTGACTGGGATCTTGAAATCACTGGCTTGAATCTTCTTTCCATCTCCAAGAATCTGTGACTCCGGGTCAGGGAAGTGATGGTGGAAGGAAGAGCGCTAAGATGTATAATGAAATCAGGAATAAAATCATGGGGCCATTGCTCTGGGTCCAAGAACCGTCGATTAAACAGGGGTGGCATATTGCAGACTGAGACTGAGGCTTTGTTTGGCTCTGCAGGTTGACGTCTTCCGTGGCTGAGCACAAGCGGGCAGTTAGGCCCAAGCGCCGGGTTCAGGCTTCCAAAAACCCCCTGAAAATGCTGGCGGCAAGAGAAGATCTCCTTCAGGAGTACACGGAGCAGAGGCTAAATGTTGCCTTCATGGAGTCAAAGAGGATGAAAGTAGAAAAGAGTGAGTGTTTGGACATCACCCCACGACTGTGTCTGTAAGCTGCTCCAGATATGAACAGATACTCTGTTATTTTAATCTTGTCTTGTTTTCCTGCCTTGTGAAAACCAATACTGGTATTTCGCAGATACCCTTGACATGCAAGTAATATGTTTGTACATACATCTGCATTCTTGCCTAGAAGTTCTGTAACTTCTTTCACACAAATTCTTACAGCATGGGTCATCCATCTGTTCAGTTGGTGAATTCAAATTGTCCAGCTTGGTTGAGTTTTCTTTCAAGAGATTGGAGGAGAAGGATGTTTCTAGGTGTTGTAGTTCAGCTCATTTTTCAGTTCTGTAGAGCCAGACGCAATGTTTCTCCACTTAATCTTATTCAAGAGCAAATCATTTGATCTCTCATGGGAAAATGGCCCAAGTCAATGCTTTTCCTAGTCCTAGAGTTTCATATTATTAAGTAGTGCATAAACCAGTGCTTTTCCATTTGTGCTTGGTAGGAGTCTCAGTGTCTCAGAATTGAGATGTGGGTTGATTGGAGCAGGAGTGTTGGGGTGGGCTGAATGAATGGGGGGTAGCTCCAGCCTCTCTGCTCCCACTTGAGTCTGGGTCACACTGCTTTTCTCTACCCTGTAACATGGAGTTCTGTGGTACTGAAACAGTGGTTTTCTTGGTGGAGGTAATAGCATGCGTAATCTTGGTATTTTTTTTAATATTCTTGCTATAATAATCACTTTTCTATAGCATCCATAAACCTATTTACTAAAGTTTTTCTTAGAAGTATAGTATTTAGAGGAAGTAATTGAATATTTTAATTATAACTGGGTTACTAAGAAAGTGATTTTCAGAATGACTACACTATATGAATTGTCAGGTCATGTTCTGTTTCCTCAAACTTAATTTCAGCAAAGGATTTTTCTGAATTTCTCTCCAGCATATACACTTTTTAAAACAATAAGTTGGAAAAATAAAGATTTGTTGGTACAAATGTTACGTACTTTTTTTCTGTTTCCACTTTTGGGGTACTCTGGATGGCTGAGTGATGACTAACTGACCCAGAGATATTTGCTGGTCTGCACTGAAAACCCAGCATCATGTAATTACAAGCTTAGGTCTGACAGTAGAGGACCTCAAGATATCAGCTAGTTGGTCACTTTGCCTCCAGAAAAAAAGTAGAACCTATTACCATATGAAGACATTTAGTGGCTGGGCAAGGTGCCTCACACCTGTAACCTCAGTACTTTGGGAGGCTGAATCAAGAGGATTCCTTGAGTCCAGGAGTTCAAGGTTAGCCTGGGCAATATAGCAAGACTCCATCTCTACAAAAATAAGTTAAATTAAGAATTATCCAGGTGTGATGGTGCACACCTATAGTCCCAGCTCCTTGGGAGAGGCTGAGGTGGAAGGATCACTTGAGCCTAGGCATTCAAGACAGCAGTGATTGCCTTACTCATACCTAAAAAAATATGGCGCAAAAGCTATAGACAAAATTTAATGCTTCATACAGGTATGAAAGCAATATAAAATATCAATAAATCATGCCAGAATAAAATACTTCTAAGAAAGGTGGGATTATTATAGGCGTGCCAAAAATGTTCAATGTTAATCTGTCAAAAGGTGAAAAATGTCTTCAAATTAAAGTGAAAATAACACCAACAGCACATTAAATAAGATATGGTAATAAGTTAAGGAATAGAAATTCAATTTAAGTAAAATTCAGTGTAAGTAAAATAGAAATAATAGGATACTACCTATATATAATCCTATGTATTTACCCCGAAATAATAGCAAGCATCATCTTAGAAAATGAAACATTAAAGTCATTTTCATCTAAAAAAAAAAAAAAGACTGAGTGAGCTATGATTGCACCAGTCCAGCCTGGGCAACAAAGCAAGATCCTGTCACTGAAAAAACAAGAAAAAAAAAGAAAAAGAAAAAGCCTTTGGTGAAAGACATCTATCAGTCATCCTAGGGAATACATTTCAAAGTCTAAAAATTATTAGAGTTTATAACAGCTTTCAGAGGAATTGCAACACATTAATTTCACTCCTAGTTTTATATGAAAGTAGCTAGTCCACGTTGTCACTCAGTTTGTGTCCCTCTGCATGGTGAAGTGTGACACTTGTCAACAAGCAGTTTGTACTCTCAGTTCTGCATTTAGTCTTCACACAGTGGTTGAGTGTTGACCTGCACAGACCATCAAACTCCAATGTGTTGCCCCCAGGATAGCCTTGAAAGACGTTTTCAGAGAAATGAAGTTTCAATAACCCACCGAACATGTGTGATCTTTCTACAGCCCTTCGGTTTTGTGCCAACATTCCATGTATTTTGAATATGAGTAAAAACTGATCTTTATTAAATGAGAGCAGACTTAAAGTAGCTTTGTACGCCTTAATGTTCACTTTGATTTATTTTAAATCTCTACATTATCAGACCAGGAGGCACTGCTGTGAAAGATAATTTACTGTTCTAAAATATCAATTTAAAATAAAGAATATAAAAAAAAAGAAAGACAAAGGCAGTGAGTCAGTGGCAATCATTTCCAGTTGTAAACATTGGGCCTTCAACTACTGTTTCCTTATTTACCTGCCCAGTGTCTTCCAACTCCAACTTCTCAGAGGTCACTCTGGCAGGTTTAGCCAGTAAAGAAAACTTCAGCAACGTCAGCCTGCGGAGTGTCAACCTGACCGAGCAGAACTCCAACAATAGCGCAGTGCCCTACAAGAAGCTGATGCTGCTACAGGTCAAAGGTATCTCAGAGCGGCGGGATGGAATGTCATGATGGCCAGTGGCTTCTCACGGGGGCGGGAATGTGTGCTTTTTGAAACTCTACTGGATGCCGTGCCAACTCCTCTCACTTAAGTGTCCCCAGATCCCACAGGGCAGGAAATACTCTGCCCACTGGGGCTGCAAGAGGTCAGTAACATGCCTGGGGTTACGGCAGCTGATGGGTGTACAGAACAAGATTCAAACCTGGGTCTCCCCCATTCCAGAATCCCAGCTTTCATTCCTGCTGCCCCATGACCCCGCCACACATTGCCATGTAGTCACGGGGTGCACCCTAAGCAGGGTGGTTCCCTGCCCTCTCCTCAGTTTTCCTTGTGGTGATCAGCTAGAGACAATGCAGGCCAGAGGGGGAGAGGCACTTTCCCCTCCAGCGCCCTTCCTGTTCATAGTAAGGGAGACTTGAGACTCCCAGGGACCCTCTGGGCCATAAGGAGAGAGACCCTGCTTCCTCCTGGTAGCCACCCCTCTAGATGAGTCCTCAGGAGGAGGACTGACACCGTATCCTCTGCCTCTGGGAGGGTTTCAGATGTGTTTCTGCATAAAAACTGTCCCTTTTCATATATTTAAAAATACTTGTTACAAGCTCAAGTAACCAATCTCTGTCCCAGGTTCTAACTCAGAGACTGGTAGTGTACTTGTGGAAAGATTGAAATCAACAAATCATTTAGGCCGCCTCCAAGCTGCTTCCCATCGAGATGATCTGTGGTTTATAGTCAAAACTCCTGGAGGACAATCCCACAGGAGGGCATGTGTGCCTTTCTCTGCAGCGTGACTGGCAGATGTTAATGGGTGTAAGAGATGGGACGGGTGGAAGGAAAGGCCCTAGAAGAGTGAAGGAGTGAAAAGAAGCATGTTTTCTCCTTTCCTGGGAGCCTTGAATAATACATACACATGCTGTAAAAACACTGAGAATTGTCCTGAGAAGCATGGTGACATTTGAGAAAGCACTAAGTGGGAAGTAGTTGCTAGATAATGCTATCATGGTGCCTATGTTACCCCCTTTCCCCCACCATGTCACCCTGGGTCATGGGAACTAGTGTTAGTAGACAGGACTCTCTGGAACTGACAGAGTCCCCAGCAGGGATGCTTCAGATGTGAGGTGCGCCCTTGTCCCCACTCCCCTGTCTGGAAAGAAGGTGACTCTCCCTTCATGTTCAGGAAGAAGACACGTGCAGACCAGGCTGGTGGAACCTCGAGCTTCGTCGCTCAACAGTGGGGACTGCTTCCTCCTGCTCTCCCCCCACTACTGCTTCCTGTGGGTGGGAGAGTTTGCAAATGTCATAGAAAAGGCTAAGGTTGGTATCTGGAAAATAAAAATTCTTTAGTTAACCTCTCCTTTATACACGTAGAATGCTCTTCCAGCTGTCAGATCAAGCATTAGAAAGCTTCTCACATGCCAGGTGTTTCACTCAAACTAGAAGGGATAGGTAGGTAGTAGTATTTATTCTTCTGAATGTCTCTCCAACAAGCTTTCATTAGGTGCTTAAGTGGGATCTTTTAGGACTATGACCTATACCTCCAGTGTTTAAATCCTGGTTTTATTCTCACTTCTGTGTAAGAAAGACATTAGCCTCACTTCAAAGTTTCTCTATCCAGGCACCTATGAAGTTCTGCCACAGACCTATTGAGCGAGAATCCCATGGGGGTAAAGCCCAGAGAATGGCATTTTCTAAAAGCTTCCCATGTGCCCTGTTAAAGATTGAGAAATGTTGCTCTAAAGAATTGATACCCATGAGTCCTTTAGTTACATTTTCTTGACTTTATT
This sequence comes from Carlito syrichta, assembly GCF_000164805.1. Taxonomy (NCBI): domain Eukaryota; kingdom Metazoa; phylum Chordata; class Mammalia; order Primates; family Tarsiidae; genus Carlito; species Carlito syrichta. The sequence continues at coordinate 681,296 of NW_007258350.1, forward strand.
GAAAATACCCAATAACTAGCATCCACCCATATCTGTAGTCACACAGGTTTCTTTTCAGACACACACCGTTTCTTTTCTCTGATTTTGACATGTGCCACTCTGTCTAGCCATGGGCTTTTCTTCCAGGTAATTGTGTTCATCTCTTTTTTTAGGCCTCAGAACTTGCAACGTTAATTCAGACAAAGAGGGAGCTGGGTTGTAGAGCTACATATATCCAAACCATAGAAGAAGGAATTAACACACACACTCATGCAGCCAAAGACTTCTGGAAGCTCTTGGGTGGCCAAACCAGCTACCAATGTAAGAGTTTACTATATTTCAGAGATTGAATGCAACTTGAAACCTCCTTTCTTTTCTCTTGGATAATTTTTCTAAACCAGCTACTTTGTAATATTAAATGTGATATTCTCTTACTGTTCTTATCCCAAAGCTGCTGGAGACCCAAAAGAAGATGAGCTATATGAAACAGCCATCATAGAAACAAACTGCATTTACCGTCTCGTAGATGACAAACTCGTCCCAGATGACGACTACTGGGGGAAAATTCCTAAGTGCTCCCTTCTGCAACCAAAAGAGGTATGGGCTCTACCTCCAGTAAGAAAGCACATCTAAAGCACTCTACATATGGCTGTCCAATAAAATGGATAGTTAGTGCCTAGTAAAAGTTGCCAGTGTTAGTTCTCACTGTAGAATATTCACAGCTTCTTTTTTGGGGGAGTGAGGGGCTCGCTTTCTTGTCCAGGCTGGAGTGCAGCAGGATGACCATGATGATCATGGTTCAGCCTTGACTTCCCAAGCTCAGGTGATCCAACTTATCATCTCAAGTAGCTGGGACTACAGGCACACACCACCACAACCAGCTAGTTTTTAAAATTTTTTGTAGACATGAGGTTTTGCTGTTTGCCTAGGTTTGTTTCAAACTCCTAGGCTCAAGCAATTCTCCCACCTTGGTCTACCAAAGTGCTGAGTTTGCAGGTGTGTGCCACCACACCCAGCTTTCATGGTTTAATAAAAGGATATTTGTGATTTCAAACCATTACTTACATCTTAAATACCAAGATAGAATTTAGAATATTGTTCAGAGGCAGCATGGATCTTGGAAGGCTTTTCTATTTTAAGAAAAATGAAAATGTGACTTAATCCTAGCTCTTGCATTTTGTATAAACACTAAATAAAATAAAGTCCTTACATTTGAGGAGCAATAGATAAATGTATATGTGATTTCTGGATTTTATACCAGTACATATTTATTAATTAGATATATTTCTAGTATCATTAGGTATGCTAAGTGTTGAGAAAAATGTAGAAGACACATAGGGACTTAAATTTCATAGGATAGAAGAGTATTATCATGTAATCCAAAGCTAGGTTGAGTGTATGATATATATGGGCACTGAAATGGGGGGGGAAAGTCACAGAAAAAGAAATAATCGGAATAATTTTAAAGAAAAGGTGAAAATTGAGCCTAGTTTATAGTTCAGTAATACAGCAGTGTGGATTCCTGGCGATGAAGGGAGATTTATTCTAAGAGAAAGAATAGAACAAACCACAGGGATGAAATTAAGAAATAGCGTTACATTCATGTATTCATTCAGCACTTAGTATAAAACTCCTGCTGTATGTATCATGTATAACATGGTCCTTAAGGATCTTGGAATTGTATACCAGAGAGAAGACGTCATGGAATCTGAGCATGTATAAAGTGGCCTGTATATGCTAAGTGAATGAATGAGCAACTGAGGGAGAGAGAAACAAGGGAGAGGGAGGAAGGAAAGAAGACAAGAAGATGTACTTGAATAGCTCTTTCATGAATCCAAAGTTGTAGGCAGTTTGAGAGTTCAGAGTAGGGAATGTTAGCTTGGGCATTTGTTTTTGGGTTTTGTTTTTTTTTTAAGGGATAAGGTCTCGCTGTTTTGCCCAGACTGGTCTCAAACTCCGGGCTCAAGCTGATCCTCTTACCTCAGGCTCTCAAAATGCTGAGATTACAGGCATGAGCCACCACACCCTAGCTTGGACATTTAGTACATTGGAAGAGGAAATCAGACCCCTAAGCAGAGACTACCTTGGCAGTGCAGTGCCAGCTGCAATCATGTGACCCTTCTTGTCTCCACTAGGATTTGTGTCCTCACCCATTTGATTCACTGTCTGCAGAAACCTTGACTCACTGGAGCACATTCTTGAAGCTAACAAATTATTTTGTGCCATTTCCCCAGGTACTGGTGTTTGATTTTGGTAGTGAAGTATATGTGTGGCATGGGAAAGAAGTCACATTAGCACAACGAAAAATAGCATTTCAGCTGGCAAAGCACTTATGGAATGGGACCTTTGACTATGAGAATTGTGACATCAATCCATTGGATCCTGGAGAATGCAACCCGCTCATCCCCAGGTACTCCCGTGCTCATGGTCTGGCTCTGCAAACAGACAGATTCCCCCTGCAAGCCTCAGTTCTCAACACGATCCTCTACTGTCGCTTTTTGTACATTTCAGTTTTTATAAGTGATTACGTGCAGAGGACAGTGAATATTCGCAAAAAGAACACGTCTTTAACTTTTACCTAACTCATATAGAAGTATGGATGTTGTTGTATTCATAGTGTTCTGGAAGAGGTTTGTGTTCTATTTAATGTCTTGAAGGGAAAAGATAGTTCCCACCTGCAACATCCCCAGTGCTGTTGGACAGATGAGCAGCAATTGTTTAAACAAATCACATGCTGACATGAAAGGCTTCCCGGGATCTGGAATTCAGCCATAGATCTGAAGGTGCAAAAGCAACACATAGCCTTCTAATTTCATGCCTTCCCAGCACAGCTCTGGAATTCCAGGTTTTCCTTGGCAGCAGATGATATTTATGCTTTTATGCCTTTGGGGGAGGGACAAAGGAGAATATGGTATTAATTATTGCAATTTTAATATTCCCTATAGTATACTGAACTTTTAAAAGTCATTTTGGGGCCAGACATAGTGGCTCATGCCTGTAATCCCAGCACTTTGGGAGGCCAAGGTGAAAGAATTACCTGAGCCCAGGAATTCAAGACCAGCCTGGGCAACATGGCAAGACCTTATCTCTATAATAAATAAATTAATTCATTAACCAGGCCTGGTGACACACACCTGTAGCCCCAGCTACTTGGAAGACTGAGGCAGAAGGATTGCCTGAACCCAGCAGGTCGAGGCTATGGTAGCTGTGATTATGCCAATGTACTCCAACCAACTCCTCATAAATAAATAAATAAATATCTAGTCATTTTGGCAAGTCCATAGAATATGCACAACTCTAAGAAATATGATTATAAATAAAGTAATTCTTACATGCAAATAATTGTTTAACTATCAGACCAAAAAGATAAAAATACTTTTTAACTAAGTGTGCCGTATAATAAATTAGAAATGGATATGCTACCAGATACTATAGAATACTGAATACCAAACAACTTCCTTTTGATGTTTCCCACTGAACTAGTATACAAATTTCAACTTTCTGGGGCAGGCGCGGTGACTCACACCTATAATCCCAGCACTTTGGGAGGCTGAGGTGACAGGATTACCTGAGCCCATGGGTTTGAGACCAGCCTGCACAACTTGGCAAGACCTCATCTCTACAATAAATCAAGAAAAATTAGCCAGACATGGTGGCACATGCCTGTAGTTCCAGCTACTTGGAAGGCTGAGGCAGGGATCTCCTGAGTCCAGCAGGTTGATGCCACTGCCCTCCAGCCTGGGCAGCAGAGTGAGACTCCAATTCAAAAAAAAATTTTTTTTTCAACTTTCCTTCCTAGTTTCCTACTTTAAAATCCAATTATTGATTTTATTATTAATTATCATGATAGGAATCATTTAAAAATATGTCTATGTGGTGAATAATTTTAAAATCCTTTTTAAGCAAATGCACATTTAACATTGGTGCTGTAACAACTAGTGTTTTAAGAACTAACGCTAGGACTAAAAAGATTATTTTATTTGGTATGGTGAAAGAAAAATACGGCTGAAGCATAAAATCCCTATGATGGTCAGTTTATATTAAACAGTGACATAATCCCAGGTCTGAAGGTAGATACGTGAGCACCTAGCCCCTGGTTTTCAACATCTCTGAGACAGAATCACTAGGGGAGCTTTAAAAAAAAAATGCATTTGCTGGACCCAGCCCCAGAGATGTGTTTTCAGTGTGTGAGGGTTGGTACTTACGTGTTTGTGTGTCTTAAAAGCTCCCAGGGATTTTAAGGTACAGCCATTACACACACCCAGCCCCTCCTAACAAACGAGGAGGCTGAGCTCTCCAGCATGGTTCCAACCTGTGAGCCAGGAAGGCAGTGGAGAGATGCCCCGGCCCCTGCTGCAGGTGTATACCTGTCACACTGCAATCTGCTGGTCTGTCCTAAAGCTTCAAAGTGTAAAAGACAGATTTCTAAAGCGGAAGCCAGGAACCCTTTCTGGAGTCATGTTAGCAACTCTGCAGAGCAGGATTTGCATAAAAGACAGTCCTTCAGCTATTTTTTTGATAAAGACGAGAGCCTTTCAAGGCAGCCATGAGCTCTCCATAGTTGCTAATGTTTGGTTGTGAAAGTCCCATGAGAGCACGAGGTGGAGTATTTGTGTTCTGCATTTATCCTTTCCACTTCCTTTGAGACTGGCAGCTTTTTTGATGTGCCTCAGTGGTGACTGTCCTCCTGACCAAACAGAAAGTGCCTGAAGCAAGGTCACAGCAGGCACAAGCAGCTCTGCTGTTTGGTCCCATGGGCCCAGGTCACACCAGAGATGAATTTTGGGGGATGAAAAATACCTGCACGTGACCCTTGGGGCTGTGCCCTCTCCAGCCTGGATTTTCTCAGCTCCATCTTTTTCTATGTCTCCTATGTTCTTGGGCTCAGTATCCAATTCTGAAATCCTGAGCCCACAGGAGGCTGCCCGGTTGGGCTGGGCCGCTCCCTTCCCTGAGTCTTTGTGCTCTCTCCGCCTGCCACTGTAGCCAGTGGTCTAGAAATAAGTGTGTACAAATTCACTTTATGAAATATGAAAGTATGTTCATTTTAGTAATGGGGTATCTCTATCAGGAAAACTTCATTGTAACATGACTTAAAATAATAGAGAATTCAGGGTGAACTGTCAACTCCCCACATCTCTTAATTAATTGGAGGGAAACTTGTGCACCTGCAGGTCACTGGGCCACATGAAGCAGGCGAGTAAGGTACGCACGCGGCTCTTGCCTTTGCTGAGCTCCCAATCCAGTGTGTGCTCCCAATCCAGTGTGCACTCCCAGGCCATCCAAAACAGGAACTTGCCAGAGTGCAAGAAAAGTCCAGCCCTGACATGGTTCCCATCCCATTTGGACACACCTCCGTGGACACAAGGCTTTGGGCTAAAATAATAAAATGTCGCTTATTTGGTAAAATACATTAAATAAATCGTGTATTCTATATACCGCTTAATGTATTTTGAGGTTTTTTTTTTTCAGTTTGCTAGATTCCTCTATTTTAGCATAGCTTAATCTTGGTTCTCTTCCTGTCTACTCCCTACCCACCCACCCACCCACCTACCCACCCTGCAGAAAAGGACAGGGGCGGCCTGACTGGGCGATATTTGGGAGACTTACTGAACACAATGAGACTATTTTGTTCAAAGAGAAGTTTCTGGATTGGACAGAACTGAAGAGACCTAGTGAGAAGAATACCGGGGAGTTTGTCCAGCAGAAGGTATTCCAGGTGCTCAGCCTCAGACTCCGGGCTTGGTTTGGGTCTCAACAGAGGGCCTTGATGTAAAATGATCACATTAGAGTAAGCAGTATATCCATCAGCCCATGGATTTGTCATTTTCTTATGGGGAGAACATCCAAAAGCCTCCTTTCTAGCTATTTTGTAATATACAGTACTTCACTGCTAACCACAGTCACCACAGTCACTGTGCAATAGGACACCAGAATTTACTCTTCCTGTTCAGTTGTCACTTTGTACCCATTGATCAGCCTCTCTCATCCCCTTGCCTTATCCCGCATACAACAAATACACATGTTAAGATACTCCATACAAAAATATACAGTAATACTGTGTCAATTTTGTTAATTTTTAAAATTAAAAAATAAGAGATAACCCCCCCACAAAGTGACCTCAAAGCTAAAAACCTTCCCAGGATCCACTAGGTGAACAGCAAACTGGTCTCCAGTTATAATCCAACTCCAGGAGGTGAAAATAGCCCCATTTGTACCCGTTCTCAGCATCCCATGCACTATTGCGTCGATGGGTTTTTAGGTCTCCCAGAGTCTTTCTGGAAATGCAGTCTTCCCCTAAATGCAGTTAGATGCCCCAAGACAACGTGTGGAAGCTGTGTTTTTACACTGTCCCAGTTGAAATATCGTGGAGCTTGGCAAGGAATGGCTGTGGAAACAGAGGCAGCTGAACCAACATTTTCGTGTTCCCTTGTAGGAAGACCCCAGGGCCGACATCAAGCCCTACGATGTGACGCGGATGGTGCCCGTGCCCCAGGCGGCGGCAGGCACCGTGCTGGATGGGGTGAACGTTGGCCGTGGCTATGGCCTGGTGGAAGGGCCCGACAGGAGGCAGTTTGAGATCACCAGTGTCTCTGTGGATGTGTGGCACATCCTGGAATTTGATTACAGCAGGCTCCCCAAGCAGAGCATCGGGCAGTTCCATGAGGGGGATGCCTATGTGGTCAAGTGGAAGTACATGGTGAGCACCGCAGGTTAGTGAGCACTCTCATTTTCTTCCAGCCCACAGGGGCCTGGCCCAGCAGCCCTGGAGCAAGCTTCTCAGGGCCCTGCCATGCTACATGCCGGTCATGGGCCTCTCAGAGACACTTAGTCAACCCTAGGGATGAAAAGAAGTTGGGCCAAATTCCTGACAACCTCCGATGTGCACTTACGGAAATCAAGCTTGCATGCAAGGCTTCTCTGCTGCCCGCCCTCCCTCCTCTCCCCATCACCGGAGCTTTTCTAGGAAAGTGATGATTTGCCTCCAAATGATATTTACTATGTGGCTGTGTGCTGCTTCAATTAAAGTCGTTAAGTAGAGCATATCTGGATGATTTAAAACTGGAACCAAATGCTGGCATAACGTTATAGTAAATACACACATACAAGATTTATTTAAAAAGTAAAAGAGGCTGTTTCCTCTGAGGCTGAGCACACTAGCAGTGCTTTGTGGATCTGGCATAAAAAATACATCGTCAAACTCCCTGGTTCCTGTCAGTGAAATACTCCATAGCAAAGCTTTCAGTTGGATGCTTGGTGAGGGGAGGAGAAACCATGAACTTTGGAGAAATGGTCCCTTTTCCCTGTCAAGAAGTCACCTTTGTCCACAGCTTCTCATCCCCCCCAGTTAGGAGAGCGCATCACAACTCTGACTGCCACTCCCAAGAGAGCTTTTCACCTTCCTACAGCTCCCTGGCTGTCCAGGACTGGCTGCCCCCAAGGCCACAGGAAGCGAAGGCGGTCATTTACTGCTCAGACATCCATAGGCTCGTAATCATGTGATTTATTTCCTGATTTATCAAACATGAGTCTCAATCAATTGACAGCATTTCCTGAGCGCCTACTCTGTATAAGGCACAGTTTGTAGGGACTAAGTGACATTTCGGACCCTACCTCCAACAAGTGTAGGATATTAATGACACTGAGACAAGTGCAGGGAGAGGTGACCATCCTCCATGTGATGTGAATCACTGGAGACTGGACCCAATAGCAGGAGGACAGCCCCGCAAACTGCAGCCTGAGCAGCCAGGCATGATTGGGCTGGTGACAGTGAGGGTTGACAGGGCAGCATGGTATGCAGAGTCTGGGCCCCAGCACCCGATGCAGGAGTCGTGAGTTTGGCTACAAGAGGAACTGACTCGAGCTTGGGCTACCAAACACCCCAAACTTCAGGGGCTTCTTAAACACAAGTAGGAATGGGATCTTCCAGGGCCTGGGTAGCTCCAGCCTCTCCTTCCAGGGAGTGGTGAGGTGTCAGATGAGGACTCCTGCAGGAGGGGCATTTCTCACCTGCTTAGTTACTCATGAGTGATCTAGCGACTGGAACTGCTCCCTTTTCGTAAGGACATCCTGTACCTTGGAGGAAAGGCTACAGGCACTGGGACCCTAGGGCCTGGGTTGTAGAATCACAGTCCCTTACTTACCAGTTACTTCACCTGTCCGAGCCTTAGTTTTCTTACCCGGAAAATGGGGGTTCTGATACCTAGCTCACAGGATGTTATAATCTGGTTTATAGGATATTTAGCAGGGCGCCTGGCTCGTGTTCACACTGTAGGTGTAGGAAAGACTCAGCCCTCATGACTTTAGGAGCAGCAGCATAATTACCATGTATACCTTGAAGATAAGGTGGCAATTCCCAGAGTCATAGTGGATTTAAGCCCCTGATCTGATGCAAAGGTGACAGGCTATAGTAATAACCTTTGCTGTTGGTGGCAGTGAAGATAATAAGGGGAATCTCGTGTGTTTGGGGATCTTCACACCTTTGGAGCTGTGGAACTGAGAACTTTAAGGAACAAACTTTAAAGACACCCGTAGTTTCCATTCTTAAAATGCAGAAAGGGAAATGTATGTTGTTTAAAACAAGAGTAAGTTTTGAAATTTAGTCATTTTCTTACCTTAGCTGTTAGTTATGAGAAAGCTGTAATAATAGTCAGTGAATGAATGAATAAAATTGTATTAGAGTGAATTAACTAAAATCAAATGATGCTAAGACTGCCAGGACCTTCACGGACTGTTGACTTGGAGACCCCTAAGAATCATAGTTTGGCTCAGGCGATTCCTTTCTCTATTTCTTCCCAAGAAACACAGTGTGTACCTCACAGCCAGCTCTAGCAACATCTTTATGAGCAAAGTTACAATTTTGAGAAAGTCCAGCTGCAGAGAATTGAGTTAGACCAGGGAGCGTTCAGATTCCAGACCATCCCTCTAGGAGCAGAGGAACACAGCCCAATGGCATTTGCAGCTGCTCTGTAGCCATCACTGGAGCCAGGTGACACCCCTTGGTGACAACCACTCCAGCTCCTCCATCACTCCTGTCCCATGGGGACCACACCTACAAACAGGACTGAGTCAGCGCTGAGGGCTCTCCTCTGCGCTGGGTCAGCAGACAGCTGCTCGGGGTGCCCAGTGAGGCTGGGTCAGGCTTTCTGGAAAGTGACACAGGCTGAGTTCCTATAAATAGGTGGTTCTGTCCTATTTATAGGACATGAGCAGTTCTTCATACCTCTGTGTTCTATTACTCCTAAATATAACTACTGGTAACAAATTTACTCTTGAAGAAGTTATTATTTTTTAGAGAAAGGGTCTTGCTCTGTGGCCCAGACTGGAGTGCTATAGCATGATCATAGCTCACCACAGCCTCAGTTTAGAATTCTTACAAATAAAAACATAGGCTCTACATTTCTAAAATTAAAAATTAATAAATACACTAAAATTAAGTTTATATAGTACTAAACTTGCATATGTTAAGGATAATTAGTGAAATGTCTGTTTTATGAAGTACCTTTAAGGCAATACAGTGCAATTTTAGGTTTATACACTCAAGTCTAGTTTAGAATATTAGGGTATGATGGTGGTTATTTAAGTGTGAATACATATTTATATAATGTATTGGAGTACTAATAAATTCTAAGGTCTATATAAACCGTTGTGATCTATTTTAAGCGTATCTTTCCCCAGTAATCAAGCTAACATGATGAATTTTCACTACTTTGAGGAATGGAATTGTTAACCAAAGGCAAACTTCTGTTGCTAAGTAAATTAGCAGATATTTCCATTGAGTGGCTTCCAAATTCATTGTGGGGATTTATAATCTACTCATTGGTGGTTTGTGTGTAACTTGGCTCTCTCAAAACACACAAACTTGACCATTTCAGATCCACAGTAGATGGCACCAGAGGCTGTTCTTAGTCAAAATACTTTAAGAAATTATTAGAATCATTTATGAAAATTGAGTTATGTATACTTTGCTAAACAAAGGACCAAAAATCTATGTTCCCTGACATTTTAAGAATTTCAGTGAGCTTTCTTCTTACCTTTAAACCTCAATGCAACTGAGATTTTATAAATGGAATTGGAGCTGAGAAGAAATTAAGGGAATATAGAATTCATTTTTAACACGCATGTGCCAACCAACTGCATTCTTCCACTGTTGATTCCCACTCACCTGGGCCTTTGAGTCAAGAACTTGAAGCCCAACATGGTGGTTCATGCGTGTAGTCCCGGCTACTTGGGAGGCTGAGGTAGGAAGATTGCTTGGGGCCAGGTGTTTGAGACTGCAGTGTGCTATGGTCCTGCCAATGTACTCCAGCCTGGGCAGCAAAGCAAGACCCCATCTCTAAAAAAGAAAAAAAGAATTTGGTCTCCTGACCTCACTTAGCCTAGAAGGTTCTGCTTCCTGATGGCCCTCATCAGGTCTCTTCCATCTCCTCACAAGACCTTCCCTCAGCAGGCAGTCCATTAACCCAGTCCTGCCCAGTGGCATCTCTCGTCCTCATAGCACTTATCACCGTCTAAAATTGTCTTGCTCATCTGTTTGTTTATTAGAATGAAAGCATGGAAGTTGTTTGTCTTGTTCATCATTGTAGCCCCCATTTCCTGAAGAGTCCCCGCTCAGTGAATATTTTTTGAATGAATGAATGAAAGAAGGGAATCTAGAGTAAGATATGTCCCTAAAGGTAGAGATGCTGAGGTCTGCAATGCGGTCTAAAATGCCCCTTGACCAGTTAACCTTCCATGGCCACTCCCCAAGCAAGCGGTTGGCTCTTTCTCCTGCATGTTCACTGCACGCCTATGAGGTACCTGCCACAAGGACCAGTGGCTCTTAATCCAGGCAACAGCCCAGTGGCAAACGTGAAATCCCAGATTATTTTAGGAAGGTGGTAGTCAGCAGTCTATCTCCTGTATTTCTGACAGAACTTGGCAACATCCAAGTTTTCTCTTTTTCACTAGAATGGTTTTAGCAGTCTGCATTTTTCCTTTATGTTTAAAGCTGGTCCAGCTGCTGTTTTTGGTACCTGCTCTCTAACAGCTAATCATTTGCCAAAGAGTAGAGTCATAGGGAAGATGTGTTTGTGTCTGTGTGAGCCCTTGGTTCTGCTTTGATGGTCACCAAACACTGGAAGAAATGATTCTGTCACATTCTTGGCGTGGTCTGCCGTCTTCCTCTGGGATGACGGGTGTTTTTCTTAGGGTATCGGTTGGGCCCTTCAGATCATCTTTCTCCACTCTGGAGGACTCAGCTCAGGGAGCTGGAGGAAGGGTGGCCTCTGTCTTCCCATGGTCTGACAGGCCTTCCTTCCAGGTGTGAGTGGTTTCTCCTCAGCCCAGGCCTGAGACTATCTCTTCACCCATGGTCCTTTGAGGCCCTGGAGAGGTGAGCAGGACTTGCTTCTCCTCAGGCTTCCCAACTGCTGACCTGACTTTCGGGCACCCTGTGTGTTTGCAGTGGGAAGCCGGCAGAAGGGAGAGCATACCGTGCGGGTGGCTGGCAAGGAGAAGTGTGTCTACTTCTTCTGGCAAGGCCGCCACTCGACTGTGAGCGAGAAGGGCACGTCGGCGCTGATGACGGTGGAGTTGGACGAGGAAAGGGGGGCCCAGGTGAGTCCTCCCACCGAGACCCAGAGGGGCATCCATCCCAGGGAGCTGAGGATGTGCCCTGGCCCTGCCATTCTGATTCTACTGAGTGAGGACCAGGCCACCCAAAGGTTCTAGGCCCCATGTGTTCCCCCTGCTTCCCAGGCTGCAGTGTAGGATCCAAGACAGAGCGTTGTGTCTGCAGATAGTAAACCCACAACAAGCCCAAAGAGCCGATAAGGAACTTTGAAAGGTTCGCTCAACTCATCGTCAGGAGGTATAAGTGAAACAAGATTCCCTCATCTGCTTCTAAAAGTGGTGGCGACTTTTTAGAGAGTAGATCGGGCTGGCAAGGAGGCTCGCAGGAAGAAGACCCTCACATGCTTCTGGTGGGAAATGTGACTGGAACAGCCATCCTGAAGAGCAGGTTTGGCTCAAGAACCCTAAAAACTCGATCAGATATTCCATTTACACAGATCCACCTGGGGGGAATACCTGAAATTCCTCACAGCAGCCCCGTGGTTTTTCTGGAACTCATCAGAGCGAGCCACCCCTCGCCCTCTGCCACACAGACTGAGGTCTATTTGGGTTCCAGGCCTCCAGCACCCATGTGGGGACCCCAGGTACCCCTTCTAGCTCCTGCTGCTCTCAC
>NW_007258350.1:693520-714147 GCF_000164805.1 Carlito syrichta
CAGCTCCCCCCTGTCTCCTCCACCTGTGGTGTACTCAACCCTCAGCCTCCTATGGCAGGTGTCTATTCCAGGGTCCCCAGTTCTGTCATTCCCTGTCCCTTTACTATGCTTTTTCTTTTCCACAGCACTTTCCGCCACCTAAAACTACACAATCATTTTATCTACTTATTCGTTATCTGTCTTCCCCAATGAGCATGATAAAGCCCGTCTCTGCCCTGGTTCTATAACCCCATGGCCTGTAGCCCATTACTACCCCAGCAGGGTTATACTGCCCATGGGGACTGCTGCCACCATCCAAGGTTCTGGCAACATTTCTTTTAAACATTTGGATGGCCTGTGCCGTGCGGCTCATCCTTTAGCACCAGCAGTTAAGTGTTGATTTCAGTTTTTAGAAAACTCTGCGTGCAAATATTTAACAGTAGCAGAAAGGAAGACAGCAGAGACATTTTCTCCAGAAATATATCAACCCACACCCAGCTTTCCACAGTCCTAAGAGCCAATCACCTTCCCCAATAAATATTTAAATGTGTATTTTCTATTATGGATTATATTTTTGAAATGGTTGCTGGCGACAGATACATTTTAGTTTATTCCTAATAGTGGGTAATTTCAACTGCCTTCCCCTTTTATTATACAGACCATGAAAGAATATGCTACAATCATGCCTTCAAAATTATCGTCAGAGTTTTGAGTCTTAATCTCTCTAGTTTGAGCATTTCGTTTTTCATCAGTCCAACAGATGGAAAGTCCTTTCAGACATATAAAAACACTGCCACAAAATGGCCCCTGGTTCTGCAACATGGGCCCCGAGATGAATAAAATACCTCTTGGGGAGAAATGCTTTCTAACTCAGTAGTCCCCAAAGCATGTCCTCTTCAGGGGAAGATGTCCTTCCAGAGTGAGCGGGAGCTGACTCAGTCCGGACATTACTTAACACTAAGGTTGCCCCGAAGGAATAAGATGCACTCACAGCACAGGGGCCCTATGAGTAGACTGCCGGCATGTCCCAGAGGAGGCAGTTTCCGCAGAATTACTAAGTCTGGGATCAGTCGTTCTTACTGCTGAGGTGTAGACTTTGTTAAAAATGTGTTTAAGTCAATCCTTTTCCACCAGTACCATGGAATACCATTCAAATATCGTAATTCATGTTTTAAAAGAATATTTGATGACAGAAAATTAAGTAAAGAAAATGAGAGTGTAAAGCAACCTAAAACAACACTCCTATTTTCTTGTAGGAAGAAGTATCTACCTGAAAATACTTTGAAGGGAAGGCTGAGGGCTAGAATTTTAATTGAGCATGCCTTTTGATAATAGTGTTTTTACTGGCTTTGGTTTGGATGTCTTGATGTTTTTCAGATTTTTTACAGCAGTCATGTATTCTTTCTTTTCTTTTTTTTTGAGTGAGTTGGAGTCTCACTCCATTGCCCAGGCTGGAGGGCAGTGGCATGCTCACAGCCACCCCAGCATCAACCTTCTGAGTTCTGGCGATCCTTCTGCCTCAGCCTTCTAAGTAGCCAGAACTACAGGCAAGCGCTACCACACTTGGCTAATTTTTTATTTTATTATAGAGATGAAGTCATGCCAAGCTGCCTGGGCTGGTCTCAAACCCACGGACTCAGGCAATCCACTCTCCTCAGCCTCCCAAAGTACTGGGATTACAGACTGAGCCACCAAGCCCGGCCAGTCATGTATTCTTTTTATGACTTGGGCAACCCTGTCCCTGTTACCTATTTCACTATGTTTAAACTTGAAGGTCCAGGTTCTCCAGGGAAAGGAGCCCCCCTGTTTTCTGCAGTGTTTCCAAGGGGGCATGGTGGTGCACTCTGGGAGACGGGAAGAGGAAGAAGAAAATGTGCAAAGTAAGTGACTTTTACTGCTGGGTTTCGATTTTTTTCCTCCTCTCCTGGAAGGTATTTTTATAGGGCAGGGGATTTAAAGTCAGCCTCTCTTCATATAGCTGTGGCTTTACCACTGAATGCCTCCTTATGTCTGCCTGGTAGATTAGCTTTATGGGAGCCCACAGCCCACCCCCTCGTCTAGAATTTCCTTGGGATCCATTGTTGCATGTCGGAGGCTGGGAGATTGCTTCACCTGACACTGAGTCTCATGGGGCTCTGTCTGCTCTTTATAAGAGGAAAGTATCAGTGGATCTTCTATTATAAATCATGAGATTTTTGTAGGCCAATATCCAGAAAAAGAAATCTTAGCTTTAAGCCTTTTAGAATATGCCTGTTATAGGACTTGGAAAAATGTGTTTTTTTACATTGTGAACTTTTGGCAACCTGCTTCTAACTCCAAAGGGATTTTCCTTCGGGGATGGGAATAGGACCAGATGCCTCACAGCCCAGCAGGATTCCATGCCACAGGGCTCAGCCCACTGGTCCCTTAAGTCCCTGGGACGTGGTGGCTGCTGTCCTGACAGCACTACAGGGACCAGGGAGGGCCTCTTTCCTTCACTATCTCACTTGGTTACTGTGTGCCGCTGGCGCCCCCTGCAGGCGAGTGGAGGCTGTACTGTGTGCGAGGAGAAGTGCCGATGGAGGGGAATTTGCTGGAAGTGGCCTGTCACTGCAGCAGCCTGAGGTCCAGGACTTCCATGGTGGTGCTCAACGTCAATAAGGCCCTCATTTACCTGTGGCACGGGTGCAAAGCTCAAGCCCACACGAAGGAGGTTGGAAGGACCGCCGCAAATAAGATCAAGGAACAGTGAGTGCTGTGTGTCTGTGACAAGCTGTCCACAGAAAGGCCTTCCCAAGGGATGTGAGCAGACGGAGGCGGGACAGGCTCCCCACACCCCCAGATGCCTGTTGCGCCAAAGCGACTGCCACAGGGATGGCTGTGAATGTGGCCAGGGACACTGACATTCCGAGTAGCCGGGACACACGTCTCAGCCCAGACCTCCAACTGGGGGGCTTCTCCCACTTTCTGGGGGCTTACCTACCTCAGCAAGAGGCCGCGTAAGGGGTGAGGAAAATGACCCTTGCAGGCAGTTTCAGTTCTTCCTTCATCATTGCGGTTCAGCTTTTGAATTATAAGCCTCGAGTCCTTCATCGTATAAAGAAAGCAGATGTCAAATCGCTTTTAGGGGTTCAGAGTTTGGTTTTTTCAGAACAGTGGTGTGTTTAGAAGCCACCAGAGTTTGGGAAACCACCATCTGTCTTAAGCTGTGAGACATCCCCTTTGAAAGAATGACTGTGTCCCCATCCTTGAGGGCAGCCACCCAATGGTGCCTCATGGGGCTCCCAGGGTGATTCTGGGCTCAGCATTCCCATTGTTACATTGTGTTTCTGTCCCAGGCAGTCACCTGTGGCTGGCCACTCACAGAGATGGCGCACTAGGAGTTAGCACTGAGTGAGGCCCTTGAGAAAGAAGGAACACTAAGGGAGGATATGGTGATGGCCGGTCCCCAGCTGGCATGGGCTGCCGCCATGGCTCTGAGCTTCCTAGTAGCCCTAGTAGCCTGTGCAAAACAGGCATCACAAGCAGCCAGAGAGAGTCCAGTGTCACCCAGTCACTTGAGGGGGGGGTGCCTGTGACCTGCAAGGACCTTAGCAACTTCCTCACAGTAAAAATGAACAGCTGCCTAGGGTCACAACCTACCATCAAAGTGCAATTTGGTGCAATCTATTCTCTGGGCACTCCATTCTCTGACCTCTCCACAGTGAAACAGAAGGAAACAAGATGTTTATCTCAAACACTACCTGTGGGTGACGGAGGAGGGAGGGGTGACATGACGTTCAGTGGGCGTCCCAAGCATTCACAGCCCATCAGACTATCCATTTGGGCCACAGAGGGACAACAGAACCGTAAAGAACTCATTCATTCCACAGACATTTACTGAGCACCTGTTGGGTCTCAGCACAGATGGAGGGACTTGGCAGTGAATAAACCCAAGTCTCTGTCCTTATGAAGCTTATGTTCTAGCAGAAAGAAGGATAAGAAATCATGGTTATATTGTTGTATATAAAAATATGTATGATTTTTATGACATCATACATTCCTCCCTAGGGTCAAGCTACCCCTCCCAACCACACACACAAACTATAGAGTGTTTTTTTAAATTCATGAATGACAACTGCTTTTAGTTAGAAAGTAGAAGAGACAGTGAACTGATCTGTAATTTAGTTCTGAATAATTACATATGTCACCCTCGGGGCTTATGAAAGGGACCGGCGTTTCTCCACAGGTGCCCCCTGGAGGCAGGACTGCACAGCAGCAGCAAAGTGACCATACATGAGTGTGATGAGGGGTCCGAGCCACTGGGGTTCTGGGATGCTCTGGGAAGGAGAGACAGGAAAGCCTATGACTGCATGCTTCAAGGTAACGTGACACTCCGTACCCTCTGGTCATTATTATTATATTATTTTGAAACTTATTAATTTATTCAGTATTTATTGAGCATGTCCTGAGCAACCCACAGTGAATTAAACCTAGGCTGTGTTTTCATGGGCCTACCATCTGACGAGGAGGTTCAGTAATATGTATGACTAATCATAACGCAAAATAAAAGTTACTTGGCATAAGTAACTGGTGAAGGAGGTTGAGTGTTAAAGAGAAAACAAAAGATGAGTTTCACCAGGAAAAGTCACCCACAGCTCCAGGGAATGGGTGGCATTTGCATGTGCCTTGGAGGTTGGTATGCTTAAAGAAAAGAAAAATTCCTGAAGTGGAAGAGCAGTGGCACAAGGTGAACCTGGCTATCTGGTGGGCCAGTGCCCTGGGTATGGTGGTGGCTCAGATGAGAGAGTCATCAGGATCAGGTCGGGGGCCTCAAATGGGAGGCCAGATATGCTGGGACTGTGATAGTGTCCATGGTCAGCTAGAGGTGACAAATGTGGATAGCCCAGCTGGGGAAAGAGGGGTTCCGTGCTCAGGAGGACACACACTCCCTTGTGTGGGGGACAGCGTGGCTACTCCCTGAGCTGGCTTTCTTTTTCCTGCTCCTGGTATTCTAAGTCAGTCAAGGCCTTCCCTTCTCCCAAGATACCTAAATCCTACATATGTTTCTTCTGGTTCTTTATTTCATGTTTCATCTTAATACCTCCGTCTGTCTGGAATTGAGCTTGATAAGTGTTGTGTTCTGCCAATGGGCCAGTTTTTTTCTTCCAAGGAGCTAGCTTAACCTGGGCCCTGAGACTTCAGGTGCCCATGGGTGGTTTAGCTCACAGAGTCTTGGGGAAAGATACTACCCTGCAGGGTCTTTGGAACTCAGACTACCACTTCACCACCTTCCTAGTTGTGGCCGCCTAGCAAAACTGTGGTTCTCTGGGTTTGGGGGTGGGAGCCAGGGAAGGAAATGACCCCTTAACTTATTTCCAGAGTTATTAACTTGTCTAGAAGGACACTGGTCAGTGCTGTACCAAATAGGCATCCCCATTCACTAAGCAAAGTTTAGTGTGAAACACATGCTTTCCTGTCTTTCTTCAGATACAGATTAACATAGGTAAAGCAAACTTTTAATCAGTTCTGATAAGCCAAGCACTCTTTCAGCACCTTATATACAGAAGATGCCAAAACAAAAAACTATGCACATTTTAAGAAAGGAAAAAATTGTACTAAAATTGTAATACTCAATAAGACGAATGCAAGTCATGTTTGACTTCTGCAGTTACAAGGGGTAACTCAAAGTGGTTACCATCAGCATCCAGACACTTCTGATTACAGCAAATATCTCTTAACATCACTTAAAGTGTGTGTACATTTTTTTGGCACCCCTGGTATATCGACTTCATGAGTATAACCCAACACTCTCCCATCTTTACAGAAGAGGAAAGAGGCACAGAAAAGTTAATCAACTTGCCTGAGGTTGGACAGCAATGGAGTGTCCTTCCTCATAACCACTCCATTCTGCCTCTCAATTTTCTTAAATTCTTATGTAGCTTTTTAAACATCACAGCTATTGAGGATAGAAAATGTTTGAAATTACAGAAAAGTGCAAAAATAAGTTGCTTATAACCACACTTCTCAGAGGTAACCAGAATTCACATTTCTCCATGCTATACATAATATCTATTTTTGAAAATAAAAGTTGAACCTACTGTTTTATAACCAACCTTTTCTCTTTATTATGAATACTTTCCCAAGTTGTTCATATTTAGACTTTTAACGACTGCCAAGTATTCCGTGAATATTCCATGAATACGTGCCATTCTCTACCTCACAGTCTCCTACAGTTTGGGGAGCTGAGTTGTTTCCAATTTTTCTCTATTACATAATAATGCAGTTGGAATTTTTTTTTAAAGTGTACATTAGGGATGTAAATGTCTTCCTAATTAAGGTTGATTCCTAGAGATGAAAATGCTGTACCAAAGTTACCACAGTCATACAGCATGTCCCTGTATGCCAACAAGTGTCCCCAGAACACTGTGCTGGGTTTTGTTCTCACTGCAGTGGCAGGGTTCACCTCCCAGCACAACCATAAACTCTGCACGTTGTCCGCCCCTCTTTGCCAACTTGATGTGGGAAACAGCTAAGCAGTGTTGTAGCTTAATTATTTAATTAGAATTACTGTTGAACACATTTTACATACACACATATGTATACATATTATATATACATATATGTATACATTTTTAGCAATTTGTATTTCTACTTTGGTCGATGCTCTATTTTTGCCTTTTGCACATTTGAGTTATTTATTTTTTCCTTTCCTTATTACAAATAATTTCTACTTGGTTACTTAACTTTTTTATTTCTAA
This sequence comes from Carlito syrichta, assembly GCF_000164805.1. NCBI lineage: Eukaryota > Metazoa > Chordata > Mammalia > Primates > Tarsiidae > Carlito > Carlito syrichta. The sequence goes on from NW_007258350.1 coordinate 700,219, forward strand.
AAGATTTGTTTTACGTTGTAGTTTTTGCACTGCAGCATTTCATTTACTGCTCAAGCCTCTTCCCTTTTGATTACGTCTTTTCCTATTGTAATTAAAAAGGCAATTCCCCCTCCAAGCTCAGATGAGTCCTACCTATGTTTCTTCTTATCCTTTGGACGATTTCATGTTTTACATTTGTTCTTCAGCCCATCTGGAATCTACCTTGAGGCATTTGGCGTCTTCAGCTTTTTTCTCTCTTCTTTCAAAGATCCTGGAAGCTTTAACTTCGCACCCCGCCTGTTCATCCTCAGCAGTTCCTCTGGAGACTTCTCGGCCACGGAGTTTGTGTATCCCGCGCGTGCCCCATCTGTGGTTAGCTCCATGCCCTTCCTGCAGGAGGACCTGTACAGCGCTCCCCAGCCAGGTGAGTCCCCCCGGGGCAGAAGACACATTCCACAAAGCCTTTTTATTTTCTGTCAGCATTGTGGTGCAGCTTCTGTTTCAAGCACACAAGGGGGGGGACCCAAAAAACCCCAGAATGTATTTATTAAAGAATGTGTTTTCTTACATCTTTATACTTCAGTCACCTTCAAAGTACTCTCCCTCTGATGGAATACATGTGTTGAGACACTCTTTCTATTGCTAAAAACTGTTTTTGAACTCGTCAATTTCGTTGCCTTTTAGTGCTTCTGGCATTTTTTGTTTTACCTCTTCCACATCAACAACACATTTTCCTTTGAGGACTTTTTTCATCTGAGGAAACAAACAAACAAAAAAAGGTGCTCCGGGTGATATCAGGTGAATAGGGAGGGTGGGGCACGGGGTCATGTGGTTTTTGGTCAAAAAGTGCTGAGCACTCACAGCACAATGGGGGCAGGGCACTGTTGTGGTGGAAGAACCAGTCACCTGTTTGCCACAGCTCTGGACGCTTCTTCCGCAAATCATGATGCAGCCTTCTCAAAACTTCCAGATAAAAACTTTGGTTGACCATTTGATCCAGAGGAACAAATTCCAAGTGTACTACAAGGGCCCACCCTCCGAAAGATAATTCTGTGTTTTTTTGAGTCCCTCCTTGTGTCTCACCTCACACCCAAGCCAGCTGGAAAGAACCAAGGCCAGCCCCACGCCATCAGATGTGGAACTGAGCCTCAGTTACTTAACTCTCCAAAGATGTCAGACTAGGCGGAGCACAGCAGTGCCAAACCTGGCGACTGCTGCTGTCCCAGCCTTCCTCTCAGTCGTGTTGCTTCATGGTCCCCAGCTGACGACCATTGCTCCAGCCATCATGTCTGTATTCAAGACAGAAAGAAAGGGGGAGAGAAAAAAGGCAGTGATAACCACAGCTCTCCATTTTATCAGATAAAGCAGAAATTTTTCCAGAAGCCCTAGCAGACTTCTGCTTGCATCCCCTTGGCCAGAGCTTGTCACATGCCCACCCAGCTGCAAGGGAGCCTGGGAAAACAAATGGCCAAGGAGAAGGGGGCTGGAGGATCGACCGAGTTAGCCCAAGACTAGTACTTGTCATAGTAAGGTGCCACGACAGAGCCAACACTCCAGCCCAGGTCTCCTGATCCCAGGGTAGGAACCATTTCCACCAGGCCACCGCCTCAGGACAGAAAGCTTTGTGCTCTCACTCTGGGCTGGATGGTCCCAGGAGCCTGGGCTTCACAGCCCCTCCCACCCTCCCTCCAGCAGGTCCAAGGTCAGCTCCTCTCAGTTTGTGTTTGTTCCTTCTCATGTTTCAAGAGCCTGGAGCTGTAGGCAGGGCCCTCCCCATGTTTGGGCATCCTGGTCACCATGTGAAGCTTGATTGGTGTGCATGTCACACTGCAGGAAATAAGAGAAGAGTAGGCCAGACATGGTGGATCATGCCTGTCATCCCAGCACTTTGGGAGGCTGAGGCAGGAGGATTGCTTGAGTCCAGGAGTTCAAGACCAGCCTGGATAACATCACGAGACCTCATCTATATAATAAAATTAAATTTTAAAATAGCCAGGCATGGTGGTATATACTTGTAGTCCCGGGTACTTGGGAGGCTGAAGTGAAAGGATTGCCTGAGTCCGGGAGGTTGAGGCTATGGTGAGCTGTGATTATGCCACTACACTCTAGCCTGAGCAACAGAGTGAGACCCTGACTCAAAAAAAAAAAAAAAAAAAAAAGGAAAGAAGGGGTGGGAACAGAAAGGAAAGAGGAAAGAAAAAGAAAAGAAATTAGTAATTGTCCAGAAAGGTCACTGCCCATCTACCTGCTTCACCCTGGGGCTCAGGACGGGTTAGCAACCTCCACTGGGCTTTTAACATGGGTGAGTTTCACAGAGCCCTCAAGTGCATATCAGGAAAGGATGGATACGCACATGGCGAACCGAGCTAGCAAGGTTCCCATTGCTACATGGAGTCAGAGTCAGGCTGACAGTTAAGGGGGAGAAAAAGTGAGGAGGTAGAGGGAGGATAATCATGATGTTTAAAGCCCATTTCTCTCTAGGAGAGCCCTGGAGGCACGCGCAGTCAGACTCAGGGCAGGGATGCCTGTGACCCCCAGGGCAAGCAAGACATGGCTCCAGTGCTTCTTATGCTCTCTGGAGATGTGTGGTGCTCACAGCTCCAAGAGCCGCCCATGCCCTGTCCTTTCTACTCCTAGCACAGCCCTGCAGCCCCCAGAGGGGGCACGGACAGGCCTGCTGACAGGGGAAGAGGACCTGGAGGCCACACGACTGACACCATCTCTCTCTGCCTGGAGGTTTCTCCCAACTGAACTTTCATCCGGCTGGGGTGTCCTAGGGACCCTCCGTTTGCTGCTGTGCCTCTGAATTTAACTGCCAAGTGGGCTTTCTGCTCTGACACAGCAGTGGATGGGGAGGACATCTAGTAGGGTTGGGGAGGAGCGAGTTGAAAGTCTCGGAAAGGAGCTCCTGATTGTCCGATTCTGTCCTCATCCCACAGCACTCTTCCTCGTTGACAATCACCATGAGGTGTACCTCTGGCAAGGCTGGTGGCCCATTGAGAACAAGATCACCGGATCCGCCCGCATCCGCTGGGCCTCTGACCGGAAGAGTGCCATGGAGACCGTCCTCCAGTACTGCAGAGGTGAGGCTGCCTCTGGGCACCCCCACAGCAGGAGGTGGGCAGGGGGAACTGTGGGTGCACCCAACCAACAGCCCTCGGGAACCCCAAACTCCCCTCCTTTTCTGCAGGTATGAGCCAGTGTTGAGGCAGCCTGAAGGCAGCGATGAAACAGATTTCTCCCATTAGTTTTTTGAGGGGTGTTAATTTTTCGAAGAGTACATTCTCGGCTGCCAGCATGAAGGAGAACTGGTTTATCCTCTCTAATATTATGCAGCCATCCAGCTTGTTACCTGCAAGGTGAAAGACTGCATTGTAGAATCCCTGGACAGTCTAGCACCCTATTACCCTCAGGATTAATCGTGCCAAGAGACAAGTTGGCCTTTGCCAGGCATGTGACCTGCAGGCAGTGCCATGCTGTTGGGAAGAGGGCTCCCAAGTTGGCTGAGAACCACTGCCAACCGGTGTATAATTTATTATTATTCATAGTGTTCGATCTAAAAAGAAAGACCCTTAGTCAGTTCATGCTGGTTTACTATACCATCCACCCGAAATTGGTGGTCTTTTATATAATATGAAGATGTCAGTAACTAATTTCTTATGGAATTTTTATGTTTCATTGATTTTTTTTTAGTTTAACATCACTGAGTGTGTACAATTGACTCTCTTCCTGTAAAATTCTTTAGTAATAAATGCCTTATTAAACATTCCACCCAATGTTATAGTCACCATGGACTTGCAAAATGCTGCCCTTAGCTGTCTGATCAATATTGAAATTAATCTTGCATTCGGAAGTCAGAGGAGTACTATTCCAGGGGGATGCCACAGGGAGAAGATGGCCCACCCAGAAGCCACAGAGAGGCCTCCTCCCTTCCAGGGAGCCAGAAGCGTTTTTTCGGGTTCAGGAAGTGTAGGCTTGAGTGTATGTTGCTGTTATAGGCCTAAAGAGAACATTTTGCATGAACATCATCCATTTATTGTTATGAACTATTCATCACTTACATTGTAAGCATGAAATTGAGGGTTCTGAGCAAAGAAGAAAAGATCTCAAGGGAAATCAGAGAAAGACAGGAGCCTTAAGTCCACCTGGGATCTACTGAGGCTGCATTCTGTGTGATTACAGGAAAAAACCTCAAGAAGCCGCCACCCAAGTCTTACCTCATCCATGCCGGCCTGGAACCCCTGACGTTCACCAACATGTTTCCCAGCTGGGAGCACAGAGAGGACATTGCTGAGATCACAGAGATGGTGAGCAGCTTGCCTGGCCTGTGAAGGGGCTGCTTACCTTTGAGATTAGGGGTTGACTTTACCTTGGGGAGAAACACCCTGCTGCACTTTCAAAGTGGGAAAATGTATTTTTTCTTTTGCAAAGTGTTAATAAGTCTACACCGAATTGAATTAGCTCAGAAAGAGGAGACGCCTAGTGGGAAATCAGTTGAGCTATTTCAGTAGTTTTCTACTCATGGTACACAATTTTTAAACACTGAAAAGCAAAGGCAAATTTAATTACTTTGAAGACTATATATAAACAGAAGCTCCCAACTCTTCATTCTGATGGCGAAACACCTACTGCTTGGCATTACTCCCTTCTCAGCGTCCGTATGAGGCACAACCAACTCCTTGTGTTTCAGACATTTGCCTTGTATAGGGGAGACACAAAATGATCTGTGATGAATTAATATGTCCAAATAACTGAATGAATGGATGTGTTGTGATACTTAATAAGTATTGCTCAACATGTCATTAATATTGTCTTCTATGAGTCCACCTGGTATTTCTGTATGAGGCATTTATCATCACTTCTATCTACCAAAATGTATTATCATCCAGAATGCCCTATTTTCCAACCACATAGAAAAGAAGCATACCATAGTTATATTGAGTTTCTTAATTTATGAGTTCTTAACTGCTAGCAAGGGCAGTTCCTGGGAATTTTTTGGTTTGGATGGAGATAGGTTTTTTTGTTTTGATTTTGTTGCTGTGTAGGAGAGCTGCTTTTCTGGGGAAATGACCTGAGTGCATTTTATAGGATATCTGATTAATTTTAAACAAACAAATGAAGTCCACTGTCGCGTAGCAGCGGAGGGAGGCTATTTGACAGAGCAAGCATCGCTGCCCGCCCTGACCTGGCTCCTGTTAGCCCAGTGGACTTGATCTACACAAGGCAGGGACTGACTGCTGCCTGGTCTCTCATACAGCCAGAGCGAGAGGGTTCTGTCCATGGTAAATACGGGATCAGGAAGCCTAAAGGCCTGGGGATTACCGGCACCACAGCTGCTGTACTCAGTCTCTGTCTGGGGATGGAAATCAACCTCGTTTTTCTGTATTCGCTATAGATCGCTGGGGCCCTGTGAACTGTTAACCACTGTGCTGGCCTGTGGGGTGTCACCAGAGCATCAGGCTTCTCACACAAGCCAGGCATGCTTGTAATTAACATTCACGTGGCTCCAAGCACTTTACACTTGTTTTCTTGTTCAATGATTATGCAGTCCATTATTATTATTATTTTACTGGTGTGGGTACAGAGGGACAAAGCAGGAAGTCACTTGCCCACTTTAGGGAGTGGAGGAGTCAGGGAGCCGGGGCTCAGACGCAGGCAGGCTCACTCACACCACCTCCTGACCGCCGTCTGTCGTGGGTGTTGCTGATATAGGTAACGACTCTGTCATTTCTTGGCTTCATCCACCCATCCAAAAGGAGGGCGAGATCCCAAGGTTCACAGAGGAAGGTACTTTGCCCAGAACAGTATGTTCAGACTAAATGTGCACAGGGGTTTAAAAAGTGAAAATAAAAGCTTGACTCTCCCCCAGAATATTCTAGATACATTTTCTTACCTTCGTGTATTGTAGTTTAAGAAGTGGGGCCAGGGGAGGGGAGGAGTATAATTTCTCGTAAGGTTAATTATTTTAAAACAAATTCCATATGTGTATCTTCTGGTGTTGAGACTTCAAATCCACCCATCTTGGTCCATAATTCACTCATGGGAGAATCCCTAAGCATTTTTTTCTGAGGCAGCTCTGCAACAGGTTTACTTGAAACTTGTGGTACAGTGAGAAAGCAGCTAAAAGTCCGGAGAGGCTGGGTAAAGTGGCTCCTGCCTGTAATCCCAGCACTTTGGGAGGCTGAGGCCCACTTGAGAACAGAAGTTCAAGACCAGCCTGGCAACATAGTAAGGCCCTGTCTCTACAAAAAATAAAATTTTTTTTTTATTTAGCTTGTAATTCCAGCACTTTGGGAGGCCGAGGTGAGTGGATTGCCTGAGCCCACGGGTTCGAGACCAGCCCGGGCAACTTGGTGAGACCTCATCTCTACAATATATAAAAAAATTAGGCAGGCGTGGTAGCACGCACTTGTCGTTCTGGCAACTTGGAAGGTTGAGGTGGAAGGATCTCCTGAGCCCAGCAGGTCAACACTGGAGTGGCCGTGAGCATGCGTGCCACTGCACCTCAGCCTGGGTGATGGAGTGAGACTCCAACTCAAAAAAAAAAAATTGTCTGGGCATGGTGGTACACATCTGTAGTCCCAGCTACTTGGCAGGCTGAGGCGGGAGGGTTGCAGTTAAGGCTACAGTGAGCTATGATCATGCCACTGCATTCCAGCCTGGGCAACAGAGTGAGACCCTGTCTGCAAAAATAACAAATGAATTTTAAAACGTCAAGAGGGCAGCGGGGCTCAGGCCACCCCTTTACCCTTCAGAGTCTCATTCCTCCTCAGTGATCCAGGGCTGTCCCTGCCGATGCAGGTGTGTGCAGACCACAGGGGGCTGTGGACCTACAAGCACCTGATGAAATGGGTTCAAGTGTGGGACATGAGTTCTCCTCTCTTCCCCTCCCCCACCCCAGGATACAGAAGTATCCAATCAGATCACCCTTGTGGAAGACGTCTTGGCCAAGCTGTGTAAGACCATTTACCCACTGGCCGACCTCCTGGCCAGGCCACTCCCAGAAGGCGTGGATCCCCTCAAACTCGAGCTCTATCTCACAGACGAGGACTTTGAGGTGAGTATCTGCTCGTGTGGTTTAGTCCTGAAAGGGCACGCTTGGTGCGAGAGTCCTTCCCTGAGCCGAGGTGTTTCTCTACATCTTCCAGTTCGCCCTCGACATGACCAGAGAAGAGTACCACGCGCTGCCCGCCTGGAAGCAGGTGAACCTGAAGAAGGCAAAAGGCCTGTTCTGAGGGGAGCAGGGCACCACGGCAGTCACGCCCAGGACCACGCTCCAGGGATGGATTTGTAGACTGGTATTTTTTTTTTTTTTAAGTATTTTTAACTCGGAGTTCTCAGAACCTGGCGTGAATAACTATCCCGCTTGTCCTGGAGTTGTGCATTCTGTAAATGTTTCAGAGAACTGTTGGAAAGCCCTCCACAACCCAGCAGGTGATATCGATGAATCACCTGTCATGGGCCCTTACATAGCGACCCCAGGCCCCAGCTGCGGCACTGCCCTCCAGCAAGGCATTGCCTTTTTGTTGTTGTTGAAGCAGTTCTCTTTATAAAGTGTTATTTTGATAGTTTGTGGATTCTAAAATATATATATATTTATATAAACACCATATAAGTCAAATATGTATTTAACAAAGCAATATGTATTCATTCACTTTTAAGAACCTTTTTTTTTTTTTGGTGTCAAAATAAGATGAACGGTAGATGGAGTTGCTTCTTGAGTTAGCTCTGCCATCAACATGCGCCTCACCCGCGTTCAGGAGCGCTCCCAGCAGTTAGGTCTGACTTGTTCTGAGTACTGCTTCCGGTGCTAAAATGAACAAAGAATCTATACTTTGCAGCATGGACTCTGAAGAATCTATGCGAATTAACCTTTCTACCTTAAAATCGCCCCAAAAATGTATAGTGCCTTGTTTTTATGTACAGTTTATATACAGAAAAGTTTGCTCTGCATTTTTGATGATGGTTCAGAACATTATCAACAATTTTACTCTCGAATAGTAAAAATAAAAACATCTCAATTTCTAATACCTGTCGTAAACATTACACATGTCATTTTGTGATAAAGGACTCCAAAATAAAAGCGTCAGAATGAACACAACAGTTAACTGATTGGTTCACATTGAATTGCAAGTATCTTCTTTTCTGGGAAAAAAAAAATTATATGTTAACCTAGTGCCGATATTTTGCCATTATGTACTAACTGGTGTAACTTTGAATTTAGTTTAGGGCAAGATTTTATACAAGATTATAAAATCTGTTCTCCGTACTATATTGAATTCATTTTTTTAAAAATCACCATTCAATAGGCGGTCTTTACCCTACAACTGTGACTACATTTCAATTTCAGGATCCCAATACCTTTTTTTAATAATAATAAAAAAAAGGATGTATAAGGCATCTGGAAAACTTTAAAATGAGTTAGGAAACTCCTCACAAGCTCAGATGTTCTTAAAATACCAAATCCTTGGTTTGAAATTTTCTACAGACGTCCTGAATCGTTAGCACGCTTTCCCCTGCTTCCTGATAGTGTATGGTGAACATACCCGATCCTGGCAGGTTTACCTGAAACTTTGGAACTCACTTCTGCTGCATCCTGGAGCGTCACGGGCCTCAGGACCTGTAACCACCACTTTATGGTTGTGTGGTTTTGGGCGGTCACTGAACTTCTCTGCCTCGATTTCCTTTAAAGAGGAGATAGTACTTAACGATCCTGCATACATCACAGGATTCTCAGCAAAGACCATGTGAAAACTCTTTGACAACTGCCAAGTGCTGAATCCCTGCCGGTGTTACTCTGACTGTGATGGTGGTTGAAATAGGAGAGCAGGAGAGTTAAGCTTTGGAAAGTTGTCACACACCTAGAAATCATCAATGAAGCCAAAACAAGGAGAAGGGCAAGAAGAGAGAGAGGCTGCAAGTCTGTGTCCCACAGGCAACATGCAAGAGGGATGGAGAAGGGTTTCTGCAGTCAGCAGGGCAATCTGCGGAGGGTCAGAAAGGGAGAGGCAGGGCTGCCGGCATCTGCAACAGCTTCGAGAAGTCACCTGGTTACATAGAAAGTAGCTCAAGTTGCCATTAGGAACATCCAGTGGAGAGTCTACAGTATTTAATAAATGAGACAGGTGTCATCGTTGCTATTCGTGACCGCCAGATTGTCCCAGAGTGCTTTAAAAGCATGTATATCTGCTTACTAAGCACTGACCCCCAAGATGTGCTGTCTCGTCTCTCAGTGAGGAAGACGTCATGTTGTGCCAGTATACTTTTCACCTCTTTTCCTCTGAACTATTTCCTGCATCTCTTTCCTGTTTACAGAACTACATCCTTTCTTCCAACGTTTTTCTGATCCTTTGCCTTCAATAGCGGCAACCTTTGACTTTTGCACACTGGGAAAAGACCTAGCCTAAAAACCTTAATTGCTAAACCTCACAGACTCAGCCCATGAAGTTGTGCGGACACTTGGAGCTTTTCTCCATCGCCCCCAAAATCAAACCCCTGCTCTGATTAAACACAGCAGGGTCAGGGAAGTGGGGTTTCCTATGTTGCTGCTTTTGAACTAGGATTTATGAGAGGGGGCTGATGTTTGGTTGAGCTTGCCATCAGAGGCACGGTGGGTAATTGGGATATTGGGTGTGTTCTGAAGCTTTGGCCCAGCTGCACGAACGTGAACTGTGTCTAGTGGGAGGATTATCCCTCTTTGTTCCTCTCGGGCTTTCCTGAGTCAGAGGAAGAGAAAGGCTGTTCAAGAGCCTACTTCTTTCTTATTATAAAATTTCTGCCCCACTTTTGGCAAAAGGAAGTGTATTCCAGAAAGTTCTAGGATTCATTTTGGTCTTTTGCTTTTGTTGTTCTTCTGATTTTAAAATAAAGAGTTTACATCTACACAGAGGACTTGTACACAAATGTTCATCACGGCATTATTCATAGTAGCCCAGACCTGCAAAGAACTCACATGACCATCACCTGAGAAGTGGACAAACAAATGCCGTAGGTACCCCCATGTGATGGAATACCACCCGACAACAGAGAGAACGGATATCAGCGTATACGCTACAGCAAGGATAAACCTCAAAAACATTAAGTGAAAGAAGCCAGATTTAAAAGGCCACGGTGTTTGATTCTATTTATGTGAAACTTCCAGAAAAGGCAAATCTACTCAGGCAGAAAGTAGCTCAGTGGTGGCTGGGGATGGGAAAGTGAGTGAGGGTTGACTGCAGATGGGCAATGAAGGGTGTTTTGGGGGTGATGGAAATGTTTTAAAACTGGATTGTGGTGATGGTTGCATGACTCTGTAAAGGCATTAAAATATATTGAATTGCTCACTTACGTGAGTGTATTTGATGGCATATATTATACCCCAAGACAGCAATTTAAAAAAATAGTAACACCTGGTCTACCCGAACAATGCAAACATTTAAGGATATATCATTTAGGAACTGAAAATCCTGGTTAATCGTCCCAGATACACATACTTTAATGATCTCAGTTATATTCTTTTAGATTTGTCTTTACAGCCACTAGCATGGATGTGCATGCTCACACTTTTTTAAAGAGAAAAGTTGCAGTTGTTCGGCATCTTTATTTTTCTGTAAACAGTAGGTTGCACTACGGGTCCTGGAATGTTTATTTAAGTACACGAGAGGTCCTGAGATCACAAAAGGCCTAGCATGAAGAACCAGGTCAGCCATGGTCAGCACCCAGCACCTCTCAGCTACTCTTCCTCCCTCCCTGAGAGAAGGTGGTATCAAGCCAGGGCCCAGAGAGAGATTTGTTTTCACAGGGCTTTCTTGATCTCCATAGTAAGGCTCCAAGGTCTCAAAACAAGGGTAGCAACTAGTCACAGGGGGGACGGTAACTAAGAAGTCAGTGAAGAATACAATGCCTTATTTTTTTTTCCCTCAAAGATCAAGGTAATGATTCAAATGCAAGTAATTAAAAATTAACTCTATTGTTATAGCTTTTGGTTCCTAAAAAACGTATTTTTAAAAAGCAAATGCAAGCCTGGGCAACATAGTGAGAGCCCATCTCCAAACAAATTTTAAAAGATTATCTAGGCGTGGTGGCACACACCTGAAATCTCAGCAATTTGAGAGGCCCAGGCAGGAGGATGCCTTGAGCTCAAGAGGTCAAGGCTGTAGTGAGCTATAATTGTGTCTGCACTCCTGCCTGGACGACAGAGCCAGACCATGACTCTAAAATAAATAAATAAATGTTTTTTAAAAAATAAAAGTAAATATGTTGCATCGCACACATTTGCTCTCTCCCCATCAGAGAAAGCATGTGAGGGCTGCCTCAGATGACCTGCTATGGACGTACCCGGGGGATTAGATCAGAACGATGGATTTGCAAGGGGAAAACATGGGAGGCTTTCTGCTCCTCGAATGAGCACCGGGGCTTTGCCACGAGTGCTGAGCTCCTGGGAAAATACCCCCACTGGCTTCTCAGTGTGCAGTGCTCATCCTCGGGGATTAAGAGAGAAGAGAGATTAAGAGGCCAGCATCCCTGCTTCTAATAAAGAGCCGGCCCTCTGAAAGAGCTGCGGACAGAAAGGAGTGTGAGCAGACGTCAGGAGGGCGGTGCCCAGGACCCCTGGGCCTCTGGCCCTCACAGCCTCGCCAATTGTGGGGCATGCTCTTGACATCTGACGCTGTAGGGTCCTGGAAGTCTCTTGAGGGCTATTTTGGAACTGACGTGGGTTGCGTGGAAGCTGACATAAATGGTCTGTTATTAAAGCTCACTAAAAATGCATTTGCGCCACGGCACAGTGGCTCACACTTGTCATCCCAGCACTCCAGGAGGCTGAGGTGGGAGGATTACTCCAGGCCAGGAGTTCAAGGTCAACCTGGACAACATGGCAAGGCCCTATCTCAAAAAAAAAAAAATTAATTAGCCAGGCATGGTGGCGCATACCTGTAGTCCCAGGTACTCAGGAAGCTGAGGTGGGAGGATCACTTGAACCCAGGAGTTTAGGTGACGGTGTGCTTTGACCACACCACTGTACTCCAGCCTGAGTGACACACTATCTCAAAAAAAAAAAAAGAAAAAGAAAAGAAAAGAAAAAAAGCATTTGGGACCTGGAAGACTTGGCTGGCATCAGAGCCTATCCCAGGAGCCAACAATAAAATAGGCACCTGCCTCTCCACGTGACTTCTCTCTCCACCCTCACCCTCAGAGGCTCCTTCCTGAAGGAGGCCACGAAGAGCTGATAGGGACTGTCATTTGCCAGTGATGACATCATAGGGCCCGTGGGAAAGACCATCCGTCTTCATGGGGTAGGCCTTCCAGCAGCCTCACCTCCAGCTGCCATGACAGGCACACCATCTGCTGACAAGTGTGTCTGTATCAGGTTGCACATTCCAGACCATTCACTGTTTGGAGTAGTTCATATTTGTCCACGAAGGTGTATATTTACCACTTATTCATGCAAATATTTATCGAGTAAGCGCTAAGCATAAGGCTTGACAGATACAAATATGACATCTATGGTTTGGATCCCCCAAGGAGCCAGCACTGCTAGCAAGGAGAGAGTAATGATTGTGACCAAGAGGTATGAATAATGAAGCAATGGGAATCCGTGGTGGGTGGAAGTGTGCCCCCTCTTTCCCCTCATCCCCCTCCAAAAATTGTGATGGAGTCCTATCCCCGATATGTCAGATTGTGATCTTACTTGGAGATCTTTAGGTAATCAGGTCAAATGAGGCCATTAGGGTGGGCCTAATCCAATATGGCTGTCCTGTGAAAGGGAAATGTGGCCATAGAGACAGGCATGCACGGAGGGAAGACCGTGGGAGGACACTGGGAAGAGATGGCCATCTGCAAGCCAAGGAGAGAGGCCTCGGGGGAAACCAACCCTGCCACACCTTGACTTTGGGCTTCTGACCTCTAAAACTGTGAGACAATTCCTGTTGTTCCAGCCACCCAGTCTGCCAAGCTTTGTTACAGCAATCCCAGGAAACTAACAGATGCAGTAGTGGGACTTCTGCCTAAAGTTGGAAGAGAGAAGAGGAATCCAGGCAGCTTCCTGGAGAAAGTCTCATTTGAATAGGCCTTGAAGGACTGCAGGATTTCTTACTGCAGCCGGGCATCCACCCTTCAGCCATCAGCTCAGGGAAGATCTGGAAGGGCAGAGAGGGAGAGGAAGGGCAATGCCCAGTCTTCCATTGGGGGCACAGGGAGTTGGAGGGCTTGGCAGTTGGGACCACACGGTTGAAGTGATGGAGCACCAAAGAGAAGTGGCGTCAGAAATGGCCAGGCCAGTGGGGCCCAGGGCAAAGGAGCTGTTGAAGTGTGAGGATGACCTGGCCACAACAGCTGGGCACAGCTCCTCTGGGCTCTGGGAACTCCCCAGGCCAAAGGGCAAGCACTCTTTCTCACTGGGGCCCAGTGTCACATGACCTGCTTTCTTATGCCCTGTGCTGGCATTTCTGTGTTGTGCCTTTAAATTCCAGTCACTGAAGGTGTTGACTCTGGGAAGTCCTCTTCTGATCGAGTCTTCACACAGAGATCTTTCTGAAGCCTCCAACATACCACGTTGCACCTGGAAAATGCTGACCTCGGGTTTTCTACCAGATAGTGCCAATTTTTGGTAAATAACCAAGAGCTGTGCCAAATGCTGCTTTAATCTTGGAAACTACTCGAGAAGGCAAGAAATTGCTCTTGTGCATTAAAAACAGTAAAAGTTTCTGAATTTTATGTTGCTGTTTCAAATGATACATTTAATTTTTAACACAATTTTGGTTCTTTAAAAAGAAAAAAAAAAGCCGGACTCGGTGGCTCAGCCTGTAATCCCGCGCCTTTGGGAGGGCTGAGGGGAGTGGATTGCCTGAGCCCACGGGTTCGAGACCCGCCTGGGCAGCGAGACCTCGTCTCTACAATAAATCAAAAACTCAGCCGGGCGTGGTAGCGCACGCCTGTAGTTCCAGCTACTGGGAAGGCTGAGGCAGAAGGATC
>NW_007258350.1:714218-754771 GCF_000164805.1 Carlito syrichta
GGCCACTGCACTCCAGTCTGGGCGACAGAGTGAGACTCCAACACAAAAGAAAAAGAAAAAAATATTTGGCCCCATGAGATAAATTGAACATGTTATACACAAAACACCAGGGGACAGAACTCAAGGGACTTGGATAAGGTAACAGAGCTGGGTATGGCTGAGGCTTTTTAAGGATTGCAGCCAGACTTGCTTGTCTGTCCTCCATCTGTTTCTGATTATTATTGGATGTTTTGTTTGTTTATTTTTAAAAACAGGGTCGCACTCTGCTGCCCTGGCTGGAGTGCACTGGTGCAATCATAGCTCACTGTGGCCTCAGATTCCTGGGCTCAAGCAATCCTCCTGGCTCAGCCTCCTGAGTAGCTGGGACTACAGGTCCACACCACACCTAGCTAATTTTTCATTTCTTGTAGAGATGAGGTCTTGCCTTGTTGCCCAGGCTGGAGCACAGTGGCAGAATAATAGCTCACTACAGCCTCCAACTCCTGGCCTGAAGCGACCCTCCTGTTTCAGCCTCCCAGTGGGCTGGGACCACAGGTGTGAGCCATCACTCCTGACCTGTATCTGATTATTATTGAATTATAGAGGCAGACTGAGGCCCATTATCAAATCCTCCATCGGGGAGGGACTTAGGAAAAGGTGGGAGTGTCATCACAGGTTGTACCCTGAGCCAGCTGCTTTCTCAGCACGATTTCATCCTGAGTGTCCTTGAGAGGTACTTGCTGTCCCCATTTAGAGATGGGGCTCTCGGCGGTTAAGTTCTTCCTCATCCTCCTATTGCTAGCAAATGGCAGAGGTTAGAGTTGATGTTGCCTTAGACCCTCTACGAGTTCTCAGGTTCTGACCCAAAGCTGGACTTTCTCAAGTATTCACGCGTATCCCAATCAGCCCCACTGTCCCTGTCTCCCCTGTGGCCGTATTTCTGTTGGAGACTGAGATCATTGTTGGGAATACTGGCACTGCAAAAGCACTAACAGGGAGGGGTGTCGCCCACCGGGGATAGGAGCACAGACCCTGGAGTCTCTAAGGCTTCCTACCCTGCCCTGCCACTCAGCTGGTGAGTCTGAGTAAGTGACTGACCCTCTCTGTGCCTAGGTTTCTCTCACATCTATAAAACGGGCTTGAGGCTGGGCTCAGTGGCTCAACCTGCAATCCTAGCACTTTGGGAGGCCAAGGCAAGCGAGCCTGCGGGTTCAAGACCAGCCCAGGCAACTTGACAAGCTCTCGTCTCTACAATAAATAAAAAATTAGCCAGGTGTGGTAGTACGCATCTGTAGTTCCAGCTACCCGGAAGGTGGAGACAAGGATCACCGGAGCCCAGCAGATCAATGGGGGGTGGCCGTGGTAAGCCTGGGCGACTGAGTGAGACTCCGACTCAAAAGAAAAAATGGACTTGATAACACCCATGCCCACACCTTTGGAGGCCGTAAGTGTGCAGAGCCCCTGCCGGCACATAGCGGTTGTTCCACAACCCAGGAAGGATACAGTCCTGAAAATTCTGTCACTCCAGCCAGACCACTTGGCAGTGCAGGTGTCTGGAGAGGTAAGGCAGAGAACCCACTGACGCTTTGGCAGCCCCAGGCATCCAGGTTTCCTGGGTACTCGGGCTGGGGGGTTAGGACTCCACCAGCGGGAACTGTGGGGCAGCCGTCCCTTGGAACTCAACTGAGGGCTGACACCAGCCCCCTTTGCAGGACTCAAACCCTTCCTGGAAATCGAACGCTGCATGCCGATAGATTCTCCTTCATCATCAGGGTGACTCCACCACATGTAGGGGAGAGAGGGCCAGCTGTTCTCAAAGGGTCCTCCCGTTCCTGGTGGACCCTCTGGGGAAGCTAAGCAGCTCTGGAGCTGGATGGAGCAAGGGAAGTGCCTCTCGGTGCCCCAGACTGAACCTGCTGGCTCCTGGCAGGTGGGGAGAGGTGGGCCCCCTCTCTACACTCCCCTGCAGAGAGTGTTGCCTCCCTTTGCTTTAGAGTCCACATGGCCCCAGCTTTCGTCCCGGGCTTCTATGTAGACAGCTTACTTACGGTGTCCACAGCAAGGGACTTCTAGCTGAGCAGCAGGGTGAGAGGAGACACTGAGTCATGCTGTCCCCTCTGAGAAAGTGTAACCTGGGAGCTGGCTGGAGACGAGGAAGCTCAGGGAGTAATTCAGAATTTGTTCCCACCATATGCGAGGACAAAGATGTCTCCATCTCTGGTTACCTGGAGAGAGTAAAACACTGAGATGGCACGTGGGGATCCCCCTTGAGACCCCATGTGGGTGTGGTAGCAGGACAGCCAGAGACCCCATGTGAGGTCTTCACTGGGCTGTGCTGAGTGGCTGTCTCCATCGGCCACACCCAGACAAGCTACAGTCTAAGGAAGAAAACAGCAGGGGAAAATTCTTCAGCCTCCAATGGTATAGGTGAGACCTCATTCCCACTGGCTCATTTTAATCAAGGGGTGATAGGGTTAGGGTGAGATGTTTGCCGTTAATATCCAAATGGTCCTGTGGAAGATCTGTTTTGTTACTTTTGAGGTAGAGTCTCACTCTGTCGCCCAGGCTGGAGAGCAGTGGCACGATCACGGCTCACTGCAGCCTCAACCTCCTGAGTTTGGGTGATCCTTCTCCTCAGCCTCCCAAGTAGCTAAGACTACGGGTCCATGCTACCACGCACGGCAAACTTTTAAAATTCTTTTTAGAGACGAGATCTCGATGTGTTGCCTAGGCTGGTCTCAAACTCCTGGGCTCAAGCGATCCTCTGGCCTCAGCCTCCCAAAGTGCTGGGATTACAGATGTGAGCCACTGCGCCCCGCCTTTATGTTCCTTTTGGCATAACCTGTGGCCGCATCCCCCTTCCACCCCACCCCTGACCCCCGGCTGGGATTGGCCAGGGAAGGAAATAAGACGAGAAGAAAATACTGGAAGGTGTGGCCGGCAGGTGGCACTGTTGCCCATCGCAGAAGGCCCATCCAGCCGCGCCGAGGGAGCGCAGCTCCCAGGCAAGGGTTGGGCCAAGACCTTCCCCCAAGACCCCAGGCAACGGCCCAGCTCCACTCGCCAATTTGTCTCCAGCACAAAGAACTTGAACTCCGCGATGGGCTGACTGGGAGAGGCGCTGCTGCCCTCACTTCAGCCTGTCCCCAATCCAGGAGGTGTCCCTCGCCCTGTGCAAGCGGTGACCAGTTGCGCGATCACATGACACTGCCTGCACACACTTTTCCCTTCTTTAAACTGCTCCCCTCTGCCAGTGTTGCCATCTGCAGGATGAAGGTGATCCCTTCCCTAGTCTCAATTAGTGAATGTCAGGAAAGCGCTCCAGATGAAAAGCGCTAAATTCTATTTATCAAATATTTAATTTGCCACACTTGGGAATGATTCATAATCATCTATTCAACTGGCTGAATGACCAAACAGCGAAAATGGCACAACCAGAAATATAATTTTAAATACAGGTTTTCCTAGATTTTGTACCTGCCAAGACTATGAATTGGCCTTCTGATTCCTCCCAAGGCCCTGAGGTGATTGGCTCCGATGGGCTCCCTTCTCACTCAGCCCTTGGCTGTGACCACAACCTGGCCTGAGGATTGACCCAGCCACACGCCCCAGCAGGAGGTGGCCCACAGGGAGGAGCTAGTGGCAGGGCCTCGCCTCTCCTCCCAGCCCCACAGGTCACCTCATCTCTTCTGCTTAAAGCTGTCCCCTCACCTCCTATCTGTCACATGCTTGCATCTTTCTGCCCTGGCAGGAATGCAGTGAGGAGAAATTAGGTCATGGGAGACATGGGCACCTTCAAATGAAAGACGCCCTACCAGCTCTGCATTTAAGGCGATTCCAAGGTGTTTCCAGTGGCTTTGAAGCACCGTCAGCAACGTGGCCTGGGTCACCCTCAGATCAAGGCTTCCGCCCACCCCATACTTGTGTCTATGAGCACCCAAAGCAAAATAGCTGTCTTCTCATTCATGTATTCTGTAAATATCAGTATAAATGCTATGCTTGACATGCAAACTAAACTGGGACACACAACAATCTTTTATTTTCTGGAAAAGCATAATTTTTGAAAAATTAATTTAAAAAACCCCATTCTACGGATTGATGGGGACACGTGTCAGTTTGGGTCCTCCAGGAAGCAGGCACCAAGACAGAGCTAGACATGCAAGACATTCACTGGGAGGAACATTTATTGGAAGTAGCAATAAAGACAGAGCAGGGAGGCAGAGAGAGCTTTGGAGCAGGATGCTGGTCTGACCCCTGGGAAGGGGGAGGGGAAGGAAGGAGGGTGGGGAAAAAAGAGCCTCTGTGACCTGCCCCCAGAGAGTCCAGGCAGAGCTGTTCCTAAGCAGAAATGCGTGGAAATGACCAGGTTTTGGTATCCCTGGGCTTCGCCACTGCCGGCGCCTGACGTTGGCCTAAAAGCAATAGTGGGTCCAGAAGCCACCACACCTAGAAGCTGCTGACTGGCCACACTTCTTGAGACGGGCTCTTGTGTGAAGGTTGTCGACCATCACAATCCCACAGCCACCCAGCCCGTGCTAATGGCTTATTTAAATCAGTAACCAACAGGATAGTAACATTAGTTCTGAAGAAGCTAGGGGGACAGACACACAGATGTTTATGTATGAAGAGAGAGAGAGAGACAATAGACACAGGAATGTTGGGATAAAATTTCAAAATTATATTCGAAACCAGTTAACACTCTATGAGTTAATTTAACTGTGCCATGCGCAGTTATTCTTTTCTACCCACCAGAAACCATTTGCACTTTTACTGGACAAAAATTACTTGCAACTTGTCAGTTTTCTACAAGTTAACATGGAACTTTAGAGTCTGGACCTAATCAGTAGTACACTGTGAGTCAGACAAGGCAATATTCCTTAGGGAGTCAGACACCAGCAGGCAGGCTTGTTGGACAGTATTGATGTATAGTCATCTTTGTGCTCCCTAGGGGAGTTTCCATTCTAGCAGGACATAAGTAAATAACCGCTAAAATATTGTGTGACAAATGCTATAAGAGGAGTCAGCCTGTAAGAGGGGTACTTAATTCAGACGTGGGGTGTAGGGGCACAAAGACACCTCGCAGGAAATGACACTTAACCGAAACCTCAAGGGTGATTAAGTTGACCAGGTGCAGGGAGGGGACGAAAGGGAGGAATGAGAAGGAGAAAACATCACAAAGGCTTTGGATGGCCCCTCCCTAGAGCTGCAAATATTTCCAAATAGTGGAGAGTAGAGATTGGCCAGCTGATCTCAGGACGGGGCAGGCATGGAAACTGGAGAGAGCAGCAGATTAAATCATGAACTGTCTTGTGCGTCATGCTCAGAATTTTGGATTTTCATCCAGAATGCAACAAAAAGTCATTGAAGTGCTTGACATGAAAAAAATAAGAGGATCACTATTTTCGTTGATAAACACCATTCCAGCCAAAGGGTGGAAAATGGGTTGGAGGGGACCAAAACTGGAATCAAGAAGATGGCTCATGAGGCTATAATCATCATCTAGGTAGGAGGTGCTGGTAGCCCAAACTAGCGTGGTGACTGTGGAGGGATCTAGACCACAGGGCACATGCCCAGGCTGTGGACATACCGACCCAGGACAACCCATCCTCCACCAGTGCAGGCTGCCTACTGTTTATCAGAAGATCAACTGCAAGAAGGATGCCAGAACCAAGAAAGAGACAACAGAGTGTTAAAGTCCTATGAACCATGGTGCATACACACAGCTGCAGCTATGGGATAAGTTTCCAGGTACCCATGATCAAAACAAATTTGACTCCTTCATTAATTCAATAACTATGGACTGAATACCTACTATATGTCGGGGCCTTTCTCCACTCCAGAGACAAAGAGATGTACAAGATAGATGCCGTCAAAGAGTTTACACACTAGTGGAGGAGAGAGGGGTGACAGGAAATAAACAACAAACATAAAGGTGCAAATTTCATTTCACTGAACTTTCTGGATCATTCATTTTGGAAAGCTCTCTGTCATTATTCAAATATTTTTTCTTCTCCATTCGATCTCTCTTCTCCTTTTGGTATTCCAATTATGTGTATGTTACATCTTTTGTAATTGTCCAGGCTCTTGGATGTTCTGTTTGTTTGTTGTTATTGTTGCGGTATTACCGTTTAGAAAGTTTCTTTTGACATATTCTCAAGCTCACCGATTCTTTCCTCAACTGTGTTGAGTGTAAGTGATGAACCCATCAAAGGCATTTTTCACTTTTGTTATGTTTACTTTTTTAATTTCTAGCATTTCCTTTGGAGTCTCCATCTCTGTTTTCTATCTCCCTTCTTCCACTACCCATGTGTTCTTGCATATTGCCTACCTTTTCCATTAGAGATCTTAACACACTAATCACAGTTACTTTAAATTCCCTGCCTGATAATTTTTAACATCTGGGCTAAATCTGAGTCTGGTTTTGATCAGTGCTTTGTCTCTTCTGACTTTTCTTTTGAATTTGGTGGGACTTGTAAGTTTTTGTTGAAAGCTGGACATGTTGTATTAGGTAATGGGAACTGAGGGAAATAGGCTCTTATGTAAGATTTCTGATCATCTGACTAGAAGTTGGGCTTTGTTTAATATCTTCTGTAACTAAAGGTGGCAGAGGTCTTAATTCCTCTAATGTCCTTGTTTTTTATTTTTGTCTTCCCTCTTGACCTTTTTCTCTACACACTCCTCCTCAGAGAGTCTCTGTCTTTGCAGCTCTTTCAGCAGCAATCCACCCCTATTCTGTGGAGCTTTGTGGTGGGGCAGTAATAGGTAGGATGGGGGTAGTTCTATAATCTTCCAATTAAATCTCAGTCTTCGACCTGTGCCATGGCCTGCGACTGTCACAAGTGTTTCTTCTTGTATGTACCTCTGCCCAGCTCAGGTGAGGTGGTGAGGCAGGGAGCTAGAGAGGCTGGGGTAAGAGCGATGCCCATCCCTCATGGCCTCCGAGCAAAGCTCCAGGGAAGCCTCTCCCCAGGAGGGCAGGCCTTTGTTCTGGAAAATGCTCTGGGTATATTTTCACAAGAATTACTCTTCCAGGACCCCAGCTAGACTCATGGTACTTCTTGGATCCTCACTTTGAGAACCTGATAAGGTTCCTGGAGGTAAAACCCCCAAAAATGTGGGCTCCCCCCAAGGAGTTTGTTGTTCTCACACTAGTACATACACAGACTCCAGGATTCTTTAAGATGACACGTAAGCGTTCCCACCAGCTAATGGGTCCGGCAGCTTCTGCTCTGGATAAGATCTTCACTCTGACCCTTTGGATTTACCTATCTATCAAGATTTCAGGGTTAGTGGTTTGTTCTGCAAGTTCAGTTCTCTAATGAATCTCAAAAAAGTTGTTGCTTTTCTGTTTATTGAGCTCTTTCTTGTTGTAGGACAGTAGTGACGATTTCCAAGATCTCTATGTGTTGAAGCTAAAACCGGAAGTCCCAAAAGTAATTTACTTTCAGATAGTGATGAGTGCCAGAGAACTGGACAGGGAGAAGGGAGAGTTACAGGTGAGGTCCTGCATGTGGGGAGAGAGCAGAGAGGAGACTCGAATGGAGGGAGGGCGTGCAGGCAGCAGGACTGGCAAGCGTAAGTCCTTGGAACTGAGGGAAGTTCTGTGAGGCCAGAACACAGGGAAAAGGGACCCAAGAGGGAGATGGTGAAAACAGGAAGAGGGCTAGAGGTGAGGACATGCAGGACTTTATTTTAGTTGCAAAGGGAAGCCACAAAGCAAGGGAGTGATGTATAAGGTCCCTTAAGTTTACAAGTGATCCCTCTGGCTTGGAAGTCCACACATGCAAGTCTTCCCAGGACAGTCCTGGTTTGTGCCTTTTGCCTGGTATAATTATTTCTAGTGCCACCTCCTTTCACTTTCAAGAATGTCCTCGTTCTGATAACACACCACAAGCTCCCCCTGATTCTAGCCACAGTGGAGAAGGCATAGGGGTGGCTATGCAGGAGGTTGGGGAGTCAGTTGAAGGTGGTATAGTGATGTGAACCAGGTGGGATGGGGTGCAGGATAGAGGTGGCATGGAGCCAGAGGGAACCAACGCCGCCCTCAGGACGTGTTATAGGGGTCTAACCAGCAGGACTGCAACTGGCTGACACCAGGGCAGAGGAAAGAGGAGTTAGAGGTCAAGCAGTGAACAAGGCTTCATCTCCTCAGTGGGTCTGTAAATCCCACCTCTGTACACTTTCATAAACCTGCCATCTTGCCCCATTCCCTTCCCCGTGTCCCTTGTCCAAGCCTCTACAGCCCTCACCTGAAGTCAAGGTCTCCTCTCCATTCCCATGGGCATTGCCATCTTCCTCTGAACAGTGAACACAACCTTCAGTCCCGCAGACCTCATCAAAGGCAGATCCTGAGCTTGGTAAGCACCACCCTTCAAATCAACGTTTCTCGTTCCTGTAGAACGTCCCACCATTCCTTCAACTCTCTTTCATCCTTTGAGTCAGCCCAGGCCCTCTGCTTGGAATCCCCTCCTGCCATCTTTGCCAACTAAAATTCTCGTTATTTAGGGAACTGAATTTGCACCTCCTCCATGCAGCCCTCCAGCCAGCTGTCATTCCCTTCTTAAAATGCCCACAACCCTCAAAGCTTACCTCTCCCTGATGGTTACTACTTTCCACTTTGTAGAACAGTCATTTGTGTATTTACCTTCACCCCTCGGCTAGTTTGTAAGCTTTTGAGGGAAAGAATGATGTTTTTCTTCTCTCTAAATCTCCCACAGAGAGCTTGGCCTACCGCAAAGTGTTCAACTCTTTGTGGAGCTGAACATGTTTGGCAGAGTCAACGGCTGCTTGCTGGCTTTGTGGGTTTGACCCTGGCAGGTTTACCCCTTAACTTCACCATCATGCAACCATACGGGAAGATCCTCGGGGGTTCCTCACTCTGAACCAGGAATGGGGCCAGGCTCGGTGGCTTTGGGAGGCCAAGGTCAGAGGATGGAGGCCAGCCTGGGCAACATAGTGAGATCCCATCTTTACATAAAATTAAAAAATTAGCCAGATGTGGTGGCAGACACTGATAATCCCAGCTACTCAGGAGGCTGAGGTGGAAGGATTGCTTGAGCGCTGGGGTTCGAGGCTGCAGTGAGCTATGATCATGCCACTGCACTCCACCTGGGTGACAGAGAAAGCCCTCAATTTTGAAAAAAAAAAAAGAACCAGGAATGAAGATCATATAGGGAAGAGTAGCCAAGTCCTACCCTGTCAACCTCTGGCATCCAGGACTAGTGGTGAGGGACCAGGTACAGGAGTCAGACTCTAATTTTGCATTCTCACCACTTAGCAGCAGTGAGCTTTGGACAACTCCCTTCACCTCTCTCTGTCTCAGGTTTCTCATCTGCAAAGCAAAGGCAGTGATGAGACCAGCCCAGGACTGCAGGGAAGATTAGATGAGAGAATATAGTTAGCGCTTAGCACAGAGGAAACCATATATAGGAAATTCTCCATAAATTAGTTATCATCAGTCAAATGACTAAGCGGCTGCAAGCCATCGAGAAAACTGTGACTGGAGATGTGAGTGGGCTTTGATTATTTTTAAATAGCTAATGCTAGTACTCACACCGGAAGCGGAAGGGTGGAGCAGGCACCGTTAGCAGGCGCTTAAAGGGCTTTGACTCCTCTGAAAAGCAATTGGGCAGCGTTCACCATGAACCTTTGAAACGCTCATGCCATTTGCCCCAGTAATTTCACTTCTCGGGAATGTGTCATTATGGACAGTCACAAAAATACAGAAAAAGCTTTACTCCCAAACTGTTCACCCCCGCCTTATTTATAATAGCAGAAATCTGGAATTGACCATTTGAGGAAATATTTAAGAGAAATCTGGCATGATATACAACAAAATGTGTGTGGTTACGAGAAACTTCTTTACAAAGATTTCTTTCTTACTAGAGAAATGCTTAGACTGTTAAGTGAGAAAGGTGGGCAACGGAAAGTTTTATGTAAATAAAATTAAGTAAAAAGCATGTGCCTAAAGAAGGTTGTATAAGATACCAAGATGTTGGTACTGAGTTCCCGCCGCGCGATGTGACAACAAACAGTTTTTTTCTTTTCCTTCTTTTTTATTCTTTCCGCAGTTTCTAAAATGAGAGTGTACTACGTTTGTAATCAGAAAAATCACGCTATTTTAAAAGATGTCAGATAACTGGTAGGCTCCTACTCCAGAGCTGATCAGTGTTACCTAGTTGGTAGCTGCTGAGATGTGTGATTTTTTTTGTTTGTTTGTTTGTTGGTTTGTTTTTGAGTCAGGGTCTCACTCTGTCACTTGAGCTGGAATGCAGTGGCACCATCACGGTGATCACAACTCACAGCAGCCTCGCCCTTCTTGGCTCAAGCGATCATCCTTCCACCTCAGCATCCTGAGTAGCTGGAACTACAGGTACACACCACCACACCTGGCTTCTAGATGTGTGATCTTGAGCACACCTTCGAGCCTGTGGATTTACCTCTTTGGACTGCAGTGGCCTCCTCTGTGAAGTAGGGACACTCATATTCCCCTGTGTGAAGGCTGTGGCCAAGTCAGGTGCCATGTGAAAGGCTTTTCCAGTCCTGACACTTTCGAGAGCCCTTTGTGAGGCTGCCTTTCTCAGAGTATGGGAATGTGTGATTAGGGTGGTCAGGACAGGCTCGCTGGGGGAATGAGGCAGGCGGAGACTGTGCTTTTCCACTTCACAGCACTGAGCAGGTGACGACAGAGGACTGATTCAGCCGCCGCAGCTGCCCCGGGCCGACCGGCCAGCCGGAGCCAACTCTCTCAGCAGGAGTTTCGGAAGGAGCCGGCGCCGAGCTCTGTCCTTTCTTCTCCCCAGGCTGTCACCCTGCCAGCTCTCGTTCACCACCACAGGACCGTCTGACACTGGCCCTCAAAGCTCCCTTGGCAGCGGGCACACCTGCAGCTCTCTTCCTCTCAGACCCCGCGTCCTTCCTGTCTCCCCTCTCTCTTCACTCGGGATGAATCAGAGCAAGACCGCGTTTTCTGTGCCGAAAACTCGGTCTGGGGACCCAGGAGCTGAAATGGAAATGCAGAGTCCACTTTGAGCCCATGAGACAGTGACAGACGTCTCACACGGCAGACACGGGGCTGGGAGCCAAACAGGTACAAGCACTAAGAAGGTGGCCCACCAGGAATGAGCACGTTTCTGCAGGCGATCTCAAAATGGCACGTGCCCACTGTTTCCCAAGATGTGTAAATGGACACGACACCTCCCACCAGTCACAAGACAACCTGGAGGGTGGAAGTAGTTTAAAGATGAATGTTCAACTGGTTATTTTTTCCCCCCAACAAGTTGCTTAAGCGCCTAGTATTTAAGAAAGCGCATGATGACACTGGCAGGTACATGAATTTCAATCGTGTGACCTTACATGGGGCTAATCTTGAGGGTCTTAGTCAGTCACATGTCAAAAAAAGGCTGCCAAGCCTCAGACTGGGACTAGCCAAGGGTGCCCTGCCAAGGCCGCGGGGCCAGCTGCACTGCCCAGCAACATTCAACGAGGCAGCTGCCCGGGCCACTGACCATGTGGCTCTGGGAAACTCACCCCATCCCAGCAAGTGCTAGTGTCCTCCTTTATAACACGAGAAGCACGGTGGCACCTACTGCCCGGGGTTGCTGTGCAATTAAATGAGATGATACGTGGAAAGCACTTACTCAGTGTCCGGCACATCACAAGAGCTATGTGTGATTTCCAACTCTTCTCTGAGCTCAGCACTCTTGTGGGCAGTGAGGGGACCCAAAAAGCTACATTACACCCCTACCCTGGGTGAGGCAGCCCCCTCCCCAGGAAAGAGTTAAACGACTAAGCTGCAGGTGATTCAGTGCAGAAGCGATCGGGCGGCAGCACTGCTATTTATCATGGCAGCAGGCTGGAAGCAGCCCAAATGCCCAGCGATCCTGGGTGACTCAGCAAACCCTGGAACGGTCACACACAGACCACAACGAGACTGCTGGAAGTGGGCATGGCGCTGATGTCCATACATGGAGTGGTGCCTCTGAAGTCAACGTTTCTAGAAGGAGATCATGAAATGATACATGCACACTATATATTTAAATATATGCGAAGCCTCCCACGGAGGTCACAGAAGAACCGGAGGGTGGAAGTATGGAAGGGTGAATGCTCAGCTGGTTATTTTATCTCTGACAAGTTCCTTAAGCACCTAGAGTTTAAAAAAGATCAGGGTGCAACTCGGAGGTGTTGC
Organism: Carlito syrichta; assembly: GCF_000164805.1. NCBI lineage: Eukaryota > Metazoa > Chordata > Mammalia > Primates > Tarsiidae > Carlito > Carlito syrichta. The sequence continues at coordinate 726,385 of NW_007258350.1, forward strand.
AGGGGCTCCAGAAAGGGAGGAGGTGTGGGCAGAGGGCTGAGGAAGGCTTTGAAGAGGTGATGGTGTCTGAGCAACTGCTGAGACTTCGGAGGATTCGAATAAAGGGAGCAGAGTGGCCCCGGTGGGACAACGTGTGCCCCCTTCCTTCACCAGTCTCTATAGTTAAAGAAATGAGTTAAGTGGGGAGTTGAGGTGAAGTTGTCTGTATATTGGGCATCAGGACTTGTCTACACCAGCTGGTGTGCTTCCTACCAGGTTCCCACCCAGAGGCCTCCCCAGATATCTTCCTATGACAGAGAGTCAGGGGTCTGGTGCAGGCCAGGATGTGATGGCTATGTCTTGGGAGAAGACAGGCCCATGCAGTGCTTTCTCTACTGGAGAGCTGACCTTCGTGAAAGTCCACGGGGCCCACAGACGCCAGGAGGGGAATGTGGACGTTGAGGAGATTCACCTGCATCTTGTTGCTGCCTGCACCTGAGACTGGTTACACCGTGACCTGAATTTCTTGGGCATTTCTGGGCTACCATCTCCCTGACTTAGTTTACAGGGTAAGTCAGTCAGTGGTCTGGGTCTGACTGTCCTTCAGGGATCAGTTCTTGGGTCTGGCTTCTGTCCCCCTCACATGAATCAGTAGGCATCAAGAAAGGACACACATTTAAATTCAAACTGGCTCCCGACACACAATTGGCTCCCGATAGACGTGGGTTCCAAATTGGCTCCCGATAGACGTGGGTTTGTATCCTGCCTCTTCACATCTCCGTGACCTTGAGCAAGTTTTCAACCTCTAGGAATCCCCAGTTGCTCATCTATAGCCTGGGAGATCAAAAGGCCTCTCTCCAGGGTTGGAGCATTAGCAGTGTGTGAGACCTACCCCCTTCACCCGAGCAGAAACCCAGTGGGTGATGAGCTCTCCCTCATTCTTCCTGCTGCAAGCAAGCCTGGGATGAAGAGTGCTCCCACCCTTGAGAGACCATTCACCAGAGACACAATCGTGCGGCAGGCACAGGGCACCCTCTCACCCCACCACCTTCGATCTGGGCAAGTCCTGGGTTGCCCGGATTCAGAGCTTCCTGACCAGGCAATGGCTGTGGACAGTCTGGGAAGGGAAGTCCTAGTATAGGTGCAGGAGCCTCAGGCAGGGGCGCCGGCCAGAAGGTGCTGGTTCCTGGAGGACACAAGGAAGCCACTACTCATGTGGAGCTACAGATGTCACCTGGGAACCCCACAGGCCCACCCCCACCCGGGAGCACCTCCAGCATGGACCAGCCACCTGCAGTGAGGAGAGCATGCATTTTGTCTTTGTTCCCAGCTCCTGACACAGAACTAAAACCCGTGGAATTCCCCGAGAGATAGTGAGAGGTGATTTTTTTCTATCTAGGTGGCCCTGGGTGGGGCCCCTGATAGCTTCAGAAAAGCCAAACCTTGACTAGAGCCCTGGAACCGTCAGCCTCGCCCCCAGCCTCTGAGAAATGAGAGGGGCTGGAGAGTGTCATTGACCCTGCCTACATAACAAAACCTCCATAGAACTCCTAAGTGAGAGTTTCGGAGAGCTTCTGGGCTGGTAAACAAATCCTTGTGCAGAAGGGTGGCGCACCCCAACTCCACAGGGACAGAAGCTCCTACTCTGAGGACCCTACTTAACGTGAAATGCCACTTTAAAAGCAAAACACATCATTTGACCTCACTTTCACATAAAAAAAGAATATATGATATATTCTCGGGGGGGAAAACATCACCAAAACATTAATAATGACTATCTCTGTGTGGTGAGGTAGGGCATGATTCTTAATTTTTCTTTGGTCTTTTCTGAATATTCTATAACACATTATGTTTGTTATCAGAGAAAAAGACGCAAAGTGACTATGAAAAATGTCAACCATAAAGTTAGCAGAATTCGTATAAAGATGAGCTGGTATGCCATATTCTACCATATTATGCTATATGATACTGTAAGTTCCTACAGTCAAGGGAAGGGACTTCCTAGCAGTTCTGTTTATGATCAGGTGACCTTGGGGAAATGCTGGGAAAGGGAAACCGGTGTCAGCAGAGTCAAGGGACTTTTCTAATGATCATCATCTGATGATCACACCTTGGAAAGAAGATGTGAGAAGTGTGCTGGGTGTGTTTGGGTGGAATTCACCATAAATGAGAGAGAAAATGGTCAGCTTGGACAGTCGGTAAAATGGCTTTGAATCCCGGCATATGCAACACCTACTTCTCACAATACCTACTTGAAACCCCTTCATGCTGGACACATGTTTTCTGTATAATTTCATATCGTGCAAGTAGTGCTGTACCCAGCAACTCCCACTAACTTCCTTTCTTGTGATAAGTTTCTAGAAGCGAAATGGTTGCATGGAGATATTTGTTCCCAAATTGTTTTTCTCAAGTTTCTTAGCAGGATGTACCTTCATAAGCGGTGTGCACCAGGTCCCCTTCCCCAGATACCAACTGTGAGTGGTGGTTTCTTCTCTCTTAGCTCCTTAATTTTAAATGCAATGATGCATGTTCAATATAGTGAAATCCATCTTCAGAATTCCAACAGCCCGAGGAGCCCCCAGACACACAAAAGACAGCACGTCTGGAATGGCCAAAGAAACACAAGGATATATTTCAAGGACAGCTGAATGCTGAAATAGACTTTGCAAACTAAGTGATAGAACAAAACTATTTTTGCTCACATATTATGGATGGTCCTGCCCATATATTTAAAATAACTTATTCGTGAGTGACAGTGTTTCCAGTGCAGATCACGCTTTCCACTCCGTTCCTAGGAGCATAGATGTCCCACTGCTGACATCAAATCTCACCCCAAGCCTAATTCTCCTTCCACCTGTGTCTCCTAGTCCTCACTCCAGGCCCTGCAGACCTGCAGCTTTCTAAGTTCCCTGAACTGGGGAGAAAGGCAGGTGGTAAAGAGAGACATTCTGGAGCAAGCAGGGTGGAAGTCTGCCATCCATCAGGGCGAAGGGTGCGTCTGCTGTTGGTCTGCCGCCTCCCAAACACTGACCCAGGGCTGGGGACCAGCCACGGCATTTGGAGGTAGGAAAATACAGGTGACTCATCCTCTTCTGGAAGGCTGGACGAGATTGCGGCACTCTCTTAAGGTGAAGGTGCCTCATTTGAAATTCACCAAAAATCCCCAGTGTCTCAAACAGTTCCTTCTGTCTGAAAAGTTGTACAAGATTTGTCACATTTGGCCACAGCACGTTCCAGCTCTAGAGTTTAATCATCATATTGGACAGCTAATTTCCAAATTGGGCTTGTGATCAAGACTGTTTTGTAGGACTATTAATTACTTGAAGTTTGCAGCCAGAAAACACACGACAGCCTAGATTTTATGGCATGTTCTAGATAATGGTGACACATTACTGAGAAATGCTTCTGCTTCCTAACTCCATAAATTGGATGTTGTTTATAATAATGTAGCTAGAGCTGTAACACTTTATCTTAAGAACTGCTGTCCTCACGGAAAGTCATTATTCAGTGTATGCTTGATAAATTGGTCATCATTCACAGGCAGAAGAGAAATTGATGTGGCCCGTTTTATTTACAGAGGAACGGGTAATATGTTATCTTCTTATTGGATGGATAGTTTTCCTACCAGAAGGATTATATTGCCTCCTGTGTGTCACTCAGAGAATTCTGTCAATGTCATCAGTCTTAAAGACTTTAATGCCTGGGGCATAGGAATAACCTTTTCTAGTACCAGAATGATTTTCAGGGGAGAATCTTGGAAAGAGATTCTTTTCAGATACACTTTAATCTCATACTTCCCAGATGGAAAAACAAATAGAAAATGGCAAATGACCATGAGTAACTTTGTTCCCAAGCTGGCTAGGTCACAATAGGCAGGTGCAATGACTTCCCCAAGCTGCTGGAACACAGAAATAGAGGGGTTGACTGTGGTCCTATGAACGGTGTGCAGTCAACCAAGGCCAGGCCTTCCAGCCTCATGGACAAGTGTCCCAACAGGGAGTTTGGCAGCCTCTCCCTGGAGATTAAACTCCTTCCCAATGGAGAGCAAGGCATCTCTGCAGGGGATAGGGTCGTGTCATGGACATCCCACACCTGGAGTCTCTCTGTGCACCCCCATGGGATATGAGCTCCACAGCCTGTCCACTCTGCTGCTGCTGGAACAGAGTTAGAGTGATCCCAACCCTGGCTGCACAGATTCCATCCACCAGCTATGTGAGTATTTGCATGACAGGCTGGCAGATCTCACAGGGGCTGGACGTCCTCTGAGAGTGGCAGTCAAGAGGGTCTTGGGCTGCGAGTTACCCTTCCTCACAAGGCCTTGAGCTCCTCTGGGGCCATAGAGTCTCTCCCCGCCTTCCAGTGCCTTCCAAGCACTCGATTCTGGTGGCTTCCAGGCCATGCAGCAGCCTCACCTCTTATTCTTGACTCAACACTTAATTAATCTGAGTCACTGATTGAGTCTCCACAGCATGCCCAACACCATGCTATTGGGACGAGGTGGTGCAGAGAAGTCACAGATGTGGACTGCAGCCACGTTTGCATGGCATTTCAACATTCTCAAATGCTTTTACATGCACTGTCTCAAGGTGATGTCACCAGTGGTCCAAGTGGGAATAAGAACCCCCCGCACCACCACCTTCTGGGCCTGAGGACTGTCATCTCTGCCACCCTCATACTAACCTACGTTGCTGATGAAGAGATGCTCTAAGAGGGTGTCAGAGAAGATTAATGTAAATAGCTCCAGTGGGGGTAGCGTTTACAGTTCACCTTACTTTCACACTTTTTGTCTCAGTTGTTTTTTGGGTTTGTTGTTGTTGTTGTTGTTTTTTGCAAACTTGCTCTTTTCCAGGTGAGGAGGTAAGCGCAGGAGACAGGACAGGGCTCTCACTGCCAGTGTCTGGGGCTGAATAGCTCTCTGTTGTGAGGGCTGCCCTGTGCCTTGCAGGGTTTTGAGCAGTATCCCAGGCCTCTGAGGCCAGGAGCACCTTCCTGGTTGTGACAACCAAAAAAACCTCTGGTCTCTCCGGTCCTCTGGTTGGAGGAGGGATGGTGAAATGGCAAGTGACACTCTGATTGAGAACCACTGAGGTGGGGTAATTTGTTCAGGGGCACTTGAGGAACAGGGAGGCCAGTCCCCGAGACCAGAGCCCCCACCTGCAGGCAATTCACCACGTCACCACTGCACACTCCTCAAGGGATTTGCCACAGAGGTGCAAAGGCAAAAATACCAGCAGGTTCTGCCTGATACGTAAATGCCGTGAGAGTTCAGAAAAGGGACCGTTTGTGATGAGGTTTGAGCTAGACACGACATTAGATGAAGGAGACAGAGTGTGCCCAGGTCCTGCGGGCCAAGGAAGACCCAATGGAGGAAGACCACGAGAGACACTGCCACTGACAGAATAATGTACAGAGGCCCAAAAGGGGGCTTTGTGGGGTGCAATAAGGACAGAGGGGTCTACCAGGGAAGAGAGGGCTGATGGGAAGAGGATAGGTGTGGAGTTGGCGGACACAGGGCTTGGGGAGTCATTAGAGGAGTTTGCACCTAATGCAGGACCAAGCCAGGCTCTGTGGGCTCACAGGGCCAGTCCTCACCCAGGGTTGGGGAGACCAGCCTGGCTGGAGCATGCAGGCAGCCTGGCATGAGGTTCCGTCTGGAACAACAGGGTCCCCCGTGACCCCTAAAAGAGGGCCTCTCCCTGGCTCCCACCAGCAGTTCTGATGACAAGCTGGGTCATGAGAGAAAAATGCTACATATATGCACAGCTCAGTGACAGCTAAGGGCACAGAGGGTGATTTGCACGCCCCTCCCTGACCAGCATGGCCCAGCAGCTCGGTGACCCACTCTGCTCAGAGCTGCGGCCCAGACTTCTCCTTAAGCCTGGCTGATGACCACAGAAGCCATTGTTCATTTCCCACCAGCCTTCCAACAACAGCACGCAGAAGGGCCTTGGATTAGACCTCGTGGCAGTTCTGAGGATGAGGTGCTGGGGTGTTTGCTGTAACTACCCTGCGGGTGGGGGGGTCAGGATTTCCTGGGGCTGGTGGCAAGTGCGTTCCTCTTCCTCAGGAAATCCGGCCCGAGATGACCAAAAAAACCTGCACTATCAAGTCACTGGTCTATTTTTATTCTACATGGCCTGGCTTGGTATTGACATGCCCATTCCACTGCCTACCTGTGAGCATTCCAACACAGCATTCAATCAGGAACAAGTTCTTGGTGTTTCCAAGCACTGACATTCTGGTGGGCTGACAGCAGAGGTCAATCAGCGGTAACAGGTGGTCTTCTTGTGACCCCAGGTGGGGTGACTTTGGAGGGAAATTGGCGATTGTCCTGGGGGGCTGTAAGATAACATGCCCTTCTTATTTTTCAATATTTCAGCAGCCCAGATCTCTCTCCCATAGGCCCACAAGCCACTCATTGAGTTGTGCACACGGTTTTCCAGAAATGTTCACAGTCCCTTGTGTGCCAGCTCCAGGCCCAGTGCAGCATCTCTAGACGAGCTCCGAGTGACAGAAACAAACAGAAAATGAACCTGCGAGGACAAAGCACACTGGAGCGAGGCAGGGAGATGTGCCTTGAGTGAGGCAGAGACGGGGACTCCCCTCGACACGGAGGCCTCTGAGCTGTGCACAGGAGAGGGGCAGGGGCCCAGGCAATGCAAGTGCAGGGGCGCTGAACTCAGGAGAGCAGGGCTGGCGAGTTCAGGGGGACCCACTAGACACGTTCTCTGCAGTTATTTCCCATCATCTGTTTTTGTTGTTGTTGTTGTTTTGCTTTGTTGTTTTTTGAGTTGGAGTCTCACTCTGTCACCCAGGCTGGAGTACAGTGACACGATTATGGCTCACCACAGATTTGACCTCCTAGGTTCAGGCAATCTTCCTACTTTGGCTTCTCGAGTAGCTGTGACTAACAGGCATTAGCTCCCACATCTAGCTAATTTTTTTGTTTTTGTAGAGACAAGTTCTCCCTTTGCTGCCCAGGCTGATCTCAAACTCCTGGCCTCAAGCTATTCTCCTGCCTCAACCTCCCAAAGTTCTGGGATTACAGGTGTGAGCCACTGGGCCTGGTTCATCAGTTATTTTAGAATGCCAAGGTGTCTGTCTGTGAACCTTCTGAGTTTACATCATCTGTAGGCGTAGATGGCCCAGAGGCACGTACCTCCTGCAGCCTCTCACTCCGGTGTGGTGGAGGCCAGCCACCAGCAGAGGGGGCCTCTGGCTCGGCCAGGAAGCCAGGGCTGCACATGGGTGGGGAGAGAAACGCCTGTTTGTGCAGAGCTGGGCTGGAGCACACTGGGGGATGCAGTTGATCAGAAAACTATTTGGCTTGGTCCCCACTTGCCGCACTGACAGGGCCTTATGTCCTCGATGAAGTCACAAATAATGGAAAGTGCCAATTAGCAGAGATTACAAAACCAGAGGAGAAAACTGCAGGCTGGGAAGGGGGAACAGAGACTGAGAAGTTCTGCTTTTCCTTCAAGCCAGCATCCGAGACAGTGCCAAGGTCCTTGGAGCTTATGCTGGTTTTTAAAAGCCCCACCTGGGTCTTTTCTTGGTGTCGGGTTGCCCCTTGGTATGTCTGAAGGTAAAACTGTACACTGAGGAAGGAGGGTGAGGCCTCCCGGGAGTGTTCAGCCGGCGGGCTGGCAGTCCACGCTCTGACTTCACCTGGCGAGCATGTCAGGAGTTGGAGCTGTTTGGTGCCCAGGAGGGGACTAGGAAGGCGAGGCTGAGACCTGCTCCGGGGAGCAGAGCCTTCCAAAAGCCAAGGGCCCATGAGATGTGACAGCTTAAGAAAATTAAATGTGACTGCAGCACAGGGCCTGTGTAATCTGGCCCCAGCAGGCAGCCGGCGGCTTCTGCAGCCCTTGGGTCTGGTGACAGCACTGGCAGGACAGCAGGGCAGGAATGTGCTGTGACAGTCGCCCACTTAGGAAGGTGCCTGCCCATCCACTGATCAAACAGCACTCCAAACTCAGCCCAGTGAGGGCCTGCCTCGGGCCTGCAGGTCATCGCAGAGAGTGACTAGACACCTGCTAGCAAGAAGGCCTGGCTTAAATTCTTGGTACAGACCAGGGTGTTTTTGCTTCCTCTTCCCAGAACAGTCTGGAAGCCTGCACCCTCCTTGGTGGAGCTGGGGGGCATGGGTACAGTTACCACGATGGCCAGGGCAGCCTCAGAGCCAATTATAGACCACACAGGGCAGCACCCTGGCCTCACCCTCCACCTACCCTTTGCCCATGTCCAGTCCACACTGGTGAGGCCAGAAGAAACCCAAGGCCCTGGCTGCCTGCACCCACGAAGTCCCTGGGTCTGGCTTTGCCAGGCAGCATCATGGAGCATGAAATGGCTGCTGTGCCCACCCCCTCCTCCCACCCTCCATCCACTGCAGGACAGGGCTGGACTCACTGCAGGCTGGACCTTTCTTGCGGAGACGATATTGTGTAGATCATAATCATGTATTCACCAGTCATAAAAATGATCCCTGGCCCATGAGAAACCAGAGCCCACGGATGAGTATCAGGCCACGGGCTTCATCAGAAATTCAATATTCTCCATTTTTCCTTTCATTAACGCCCAGAGCTGCTCTCAGAGCGGCCCGGTGTCAGGCTCATGGGCTACACCTGCAGTGAACTGAGCCTGGTAACCAGGGTGCCAGCCGGTGTCTAATGTACTGGTACGTGGGTGTCTCGAGTATGGCCGGCCTTCCATCTCCCCGGGTGGCTCCTCTCTTGTCTTGTCCCCACATGGAGACAGGCCTCGCAGGCCCGAAGCAAGGACAACACAGTAGCTGTGGGAGGCCCCGGTTTCCTCTGTTCTTTATGAGCCTTCCTGAGCTGCGATTCTACTGCCTGTATCTCCACCTTTTAGACCTGGCCTTCTAAATAAATCTGGGTTGTCTTTGGGGTGCTTAGAAGCAAATAAAAGACAGATCTAAGGGAAAGAGCATTTGCTCTCCTGGCTGCCTTTTCTTATGGACTTCCTGTTTTTTGAAGCCAGTCTTACCATTTGCTTGCTGGGCTGCCTGAGGCATAATTGTAAAAGATCAAACATGGCAGCGGACTCTTCATGCCCCTCTGCTCCCCTTGCCCTGTCAGCACCCAGGGCCTCCAAGGCCTCGAGGAAATATCTAGAAGCATGGTGGCCCTGAGAGTGCATTCTCCTTAGGGAATTCACAGGTGTCCCTCCTTCCTCAGCCTGGGCCTGCAGCCAGAAGTTGGGGCCACTGTGTTTGCCTCGGGCCTTATCCCCAGTAGCTGCTCCCTCTCGCACATGTGGGACCAATACACTAAGGCATCAAGTAAGCATCTAGAAAGGGCCCTATCCTCTGTGGGAGAAGTCCCAAGGCCCTCCTGCTCTTAAAGCCGGGACTGTGGCCCCAGCTATGGACTCGCAAACCCCAGGCTCCTCACCTGCTCCCCGGGCCTTGGAGGGATGTCCATAGTGCCTCATGGCCGGTCCCTCCCAGCTCATGAGCTCACTAAAAACAGAGGCCTTGGACCCCTGGCCTGGGACAGGCTTTCCAGAAATGGAGGTGGTGTGGCCAGAGAAGCCACAGCATCAGCAAAGGGGGCAAAATCAGGGTCAGTGTGTGCCCGGCTCAGGCCCTGGAGCTCTGAGCAACATTGGCAGCTCACTGGGCCATGGTGACCAAGTCACCAACTCTGGCAGGAGCTTCAGTAGGGAACTTTTCGCTTGAAATGCGGAAGATGCTTCCTGGTCATGGGAGCTGCCAGTGACTGGCCCCCCACTGTCCCTGGCACTGGGTTAGGGTGTTCCGGGTGTTCTCACTCTTCCACCCCAGGGTCCGCGAGACAGGGACGCTGGGGCTGTTTGGCGGACGTGGACACTGACTCAGCAGCGAGGGTGGGAATCAGCCTGCCTTCCTGTTCACTGCAGTTTATTTTCCTTTCCTGGTCTTACCACCCACAAGCTTCTGGGTTGACTCCGTATCTCTCAAGAGGGGGAAGAGAAATGTCAGGACAGAAACATCAGGAAGGAAACATTAAGGATGAGAGAGGCTGAGAAGACTGCCTGCTCCGTTCTGGCATCCCCTGACACTCCTGTCCCCTCAGACACCCCAGCCAGTGCACCCACTGACTCTTGTTCTCTGCCATGGCCTGTGTTGGGTCCAGCCAAAGGAGAAGCTTCACTCTCCAGGAACCTTCCTGTGCCCCTTCTGGGCAACTGGGAATGCCACCTCTCCTGGCCAAGGTCCACGTGTTTCTTTCATCCATTCAGGGAGGGGTGATGAGGGTCCATGCCATTCAGGGTTTTTTTTTCCAAAAGCTAGAGGCCAAGGTGCTGTATTAGACGGGAACAGAGCCCTCAGTGTACCCGCCAGGAGCAGCCGAGTGGGCCACTCCGATTGTATGTTCCTTTCCTTGCAAGCTCCTGCATTCACTACACAGGCAGATGGACCAGCGGTCTGCTGCTACCCAGACGGGCCTTTTGCCCACACGCATTCCTGACTTCCTAAAAGGACAGAAAGAAAAGGTAAAAAGCTGCAAAAATTAGTGCTTTGGGTTCAGGAAATCCCAACTCCTGGAGCCAATGGGTTAATGCGGGGCCCATTTATAAATTCCAGCTGTTTGAGCCTTTGCCACGCGATACATGCTCCTCATTCCAGCTGGAGGCCATGTACTCAGAGTTGGAATGACCAGAAAGGATAATATCTTGAGCTATTTGATTTTTGTTCCTGCTTCCCCACGGGCCTATGCTAAAATTTCAACTCCTTGCCCCGGCTTGGATGGGCTAGTATAAAGTTACTTTCCAAAGAAGCCAGGAGAACATTTCGTGTAAAGGAGGTGTGGGGCAGATGCTGTTGGCTCACATTCGACGGAGAACAAGTTTCCACTTAGGGTGGGGCCTGCCCGCCCCAGGCTCCCGCTGAATGAATCCCAGCTGTGCAGGACCTGCGGCTGATGCCTCCCGCCCACTCTGGGGGAAGAACTTCTCCCCCTCCTTACTGCTGGGGCAGTCGGGAAACAGGCATGGGGGACAGGTGGGGTCTTGCCAGATGCGGAAATCAGACTGTGTGGAGATGGCTCCGCCAAGTCCAGAGAGCCTTGTGGGGCTCCTCGAATCGAAGGTAGCATTTGAACATCATGGAGGAAAGCGCTCAGGAAGGCAAACCTCAAGTCAAAAGGAAAGAAGTCACGAAACCGTTAGAAAGTGCTCGGGATTTAGAGTCCATAATACTCAGTGATCTATCACAGAAACAAAGAACCGAGTACCACATGTTCTCACTCATAAGCAGACCCTGGACATTTACCTTATTACTGTAAGAAAGGGATTGGCAGTTGCTGCAAACTGCCGGGCGTGGTGGTGGGGGGGAGGCACATAACATCAGTAAGAGTACCTGATGTCAAACTAGACAAAGTGGGGACCAAAGGGAGGCTCAAACTTTATCTTTAAGATGACCACTTGTATACCTAATCCTGAATTGTATCCCACATCTTTAAAAGAAAAAAAAAGTGCTTGAAACTGGGCATGGTGGCTCACACCTGTAATCCCAATACTTTGGGAGTTCGAGGCGGGAGGATCGCCTGAGCCCAGGAGTTGGAGACCAGCTTGGGCAACATGGCAAGACTTTGTCTCTACGAAAACTAAAAAAATTAGCCAGACATGGTGGTGCACACCTGTAGTTCCAGCAACTCAGGAGCTGAGGAGGAAGGATCACCTGAGCCCTGAAGGTCGAGGCTGTGGTGAGCCATGATCACACCACAGCACTCCTGCCTGGGCAACAGAGTGAGACTCCGACTCAAAAAAAGAAAGTGCTTGAGATTTGTCTGGGCTCTAGGCTTCAAAGAGCCTGTTCATTTCATGAATTTCTCAGTCACCCTGGCCAGAACCTGCACCAACAGTCCCGGTGTTCTGGGAAGAGTGAATCTGCGTTCTAGTCCAGGATGGACCTCTTAGTCCATCTCTCTAGGCCTCAGGTTTGTCTGAAACGAAGAAGTTCGAGTGAATGATCTCTAAGGTTTCTTTGGGGTCAGCTCTTTCTAAGACTCTCCAAACTCGGCTATGGTCCATTTGACCACGAAGAAGCTTTCTACAGAAGTGCATTAACACATAATCACTTTCCCTTGGGTAGTACTTGACTCACTATTTCCCCAGAAATGAAGGAGTTGGACACCAACCCAAAACGACTGTGAACATTATTTGTACTGTTAGTACATAGATAAACAAATGTGTGTTCCGAGCTGACGGAATTTTGTTTGGATAATTTCTAAGCAATGCCTTATAAATAGTCATTCATCGAAGACTCAACAAAATGGTCCATGTTTCTACAAAATGTTCTAAGCAATGCTGTGCAAATCTTTGCTATTTCAAATACTCCCAGACCCAAAACTCTGAGAGGTCTCAGTCGGTCACTCAGCAGCCATAATTTAGCAGGAGCATCTAAGAGTCTCCCCCTGAGTGCACAAGCCCAAGCCATCCCTGAATCGACTCACTGAGGGCCATAAACAGGAACAAACAGGAACCCCTGATCTCACGACCTCACTCTGTACCAGTTGTCATGGATGGGTACAAATACTCATCCCGACCCCTTCCTACATCACTGATCTAAAACAGTGGTGGGTCTGGGAGTACAGCCAGGGTTGGCTACTCTCTGGCCTTTAAGAGGGGACCAGGTGTCCTTCCCGCCTCCAATGCGGCTGTTCTCTTCAAACCCATACATATGATCTTTGGTGGCAGATCTTGGAGGATATCAGAATTCTAGTAAATAATTTCCTAAACATAACTTGATGCTATTGAAATCATTTATTCAACACATTTACCAAACACTTACTGCTTGTCAGGCAATATTCTAGCCAATGGCACTACACTAACCTATGAGACTATAAAGTCCCTGCCCTGTGAAGGCTACGGTCTAGCAAGGGAGACGCCGCTTACTATGAGTGGGTTGCCCACGACCACCTCCGGGGATGTGGGAAGACGTTGGATAGCTATCTGACTGAGGGCAGAAAAAGTCCAGTGCCCCGAGATGGGATTCTAAGCCCCAGTGGGGAAATAACTAAATTATGATCTGAGGTCACCTGGAGGAAGTGCACACAGAAGACGGGACTTGGGGACTGGTTGGGTCTGCCATAGAGCGGGGTGCGGTGTATCATGGAACCAGACAGCTCATGTGAGAAGAGAACAAAGTCCAGTCACTAACTTTGCTTCTCCAGGTGTGGACTGACCTCAGTACTTAAATCCTGAGGGAGTTAGCACATCACGGAGCCCATCGAGAATGTGCTGTGGGAATGGCAGTATTGTGGCACTCAGGTGCTATGACAAGGACCCACTGGTGGAAAACCAGCTGCGGCAACGGGACCGAGTCCCTGCAGGATGACTTTGCTCCCCACACTCCTGCTTCTGCCCACTCCCGGAGGCTGGCTCTCAAGGCTTCCCACAGCTGCTGTGTGCCACCTCCCCATTTCCCATTAAATTTATTTTCTGTGTAAACTAACCAGAGTTAGTTTCTGTCCTTGAAATCCATATCCCTAGCTGGATAGTCCATCAAATGTGACAAACGTTTTAAAAGATGTAAGGGCATGTAGCAACTGGCGCCATCAAGGGAGTGAGTCACGAAAATGTGGTATCATAGAAATTCCAGGGCCGATGAAACTCCATGGTTGGCTCAAGTCAGGCCAGAGTTTGGATTGCACACTTTCTGGGGGCTCAAGTGTTAGTGTACCCTTGAATGGACACAAACACAGTTGACCATGCCTCTCTTCAAGTACCATATTCTCCAGTGAGTGAAAAGGATTCATACACATGAAACTGGAGAAGAATGTGAGTCTCCAGATAACCAAATGTGTTCTGCTTTTTAGACCCAGGAGTATGGTACAGGACTGCTTTTTTATGTATATAGTTTTATGTAGAAGGGATCTCTTATGCATCAACTTTTAGGTTCCCCGATCTAGAAAGAGCTAGAATTTATTTAGTTAGAAAATAATTCATCTCATCTAGCTGTATTTTATATATCTTATGATCACCTTAAATGCCTTTTAGAAGAAGGTGGGGGTGCATAAGATGGACCTGGGTCTTACAAAGTTGGGAGGTTGAAAGCAAAGATGAGTAGGATAGGGTCTCACAGAAGGATATGACATAGCCCCCAAACAATGCCATGCCCCATGAGAAAAGTGTCCCGTGGGCAGTGCTAGGGTCTGTATGTTTGTGTGGCCCACCCTCAAATTCATATGTTGACATTCTATTCCCCCAGGTGGTGGTATCAGGAGGTGGGGTCTTTGGGAGGTGATTGGGATGACAGCAGAAACTTCATGAATGGGATTAGTGCCCTTATAAAAGAGACTCCAGAGAGTTCCCTCATTCCTTCCACCATGGGAGGACCCAATAAGAAGACAGTGCTGTCTGTGACACAGAGAGCAAGCCCTCAGTAGACACTGAATCTGCCAGAGCCTTGATCGGGACTTCTCAACCTCCAGAGCCATGAGAAATAAAGTTTGTTGTTTATGAGCCACCCAGCCTATGCTATCTTGTTGTAGCAGCCCATCAAGACAGGGAGTTATGACAAGTCAGTCAGGGCTTCAGAAGACAAGGGGGGTGGGGTGGTCAAGATGATGTCATAGGGATTGAAATTCGAGGCTTAAGCAGCCATTTAGATGCCTCCTCTCACCTGCCTGATAGGCCCAGGCCAATGTCGAGTAACCCTGAGGGACCCTGTCAGTACACACAGCTCCCATGGAAGAGCATTCTTCCATCATGTACGACCTTCTGGAGGGCCAGCTGAGGGCTGCACAATTCCATTCATGTAGAAAAAAAAAAGACAGGAATTAGAGATGGAAAGTGTCTGCGTCCAGAAGCCACACAGAGCCCAGTGTCTGGAGGATTTTGAGGCCACAGTAGTTCTCATGCCACAAGGGCTTTTCAGCCCTTCCGTGGCCTGGGTAGACCTAGAGAACTGTGGGGAAAATATGAGTCTGCAGGACCCTCCTGCCAGGTCAGCCTTGGGCTGGCATTGGGGACCAAGCCCCAGAAGGTACCTGGACTGGGGGAAGGTCACTGATGAATGCCACTGCTGGAGCCAGACCAGAGCCAGGAACATGCTGACAGGTAGCTGGAGATACAGCCTAGGCACAGTCTCCACCCTGATCAAACCAGACCCGTCACCCAAGGGAGCACAAGCTTCCGCCTGGATCTGCAGAACATTTCTGTGCAACAGAATCTCCTCATGGTCACTTTGAATCCCCCTGGAGTGGAATCACAGCAGGAAATCGCCCCCTAAGTACTTGGCCCTCAAAGCTTCAGATGATGGCTTGGGGTTACGTGTGACTCCTATATTAGGACACTTTAAGCTTTTTTGTTTTTCAGAGACTTTTTCTTTGTAATTAGAGATGAGGAGGAGAACTCCATTCCCACTTGGGTGTGGTGTCCCCCAGGCCACCAGCCCGGGTTCTCTTCCCTCCTGCCTACACACACCCACCCTGGTTTGGTTCATTCTGCCGACTGCCTGGAGGTGGTGTCCACCTGTCAGCGTCTGGGAGCCTGTGTGCACCCAGATACCCACCCCCCACCCCTACCTTCCCCCTATCCCCACCCTCTACCCCCCTCCCCCACCACCAGGAAAGACAGGATTGTGGAAAAATGGTTTCCAGCTCTGCTCAAAACTCTTCTCAGATTCAGCAATCATCATCAGCACAGGGACTTTTCCAGAAGTTTCAAGAGGCTCACGGGTTTTATTTTGTTTTTTAACAACTACCAAGGAAAAGAAAAATAAATCAACTTGAGTGAAAGCAGAAACCCCTGTGTCCTGCACACACGCAAACCAAACCAAACAGGGGAGTGGTCACACACCTCCTGGGAGCCGCGACTCGCCCATCCCCAGGGCTGTCAGGGATGCAGAGCTGGCGTAACCGGCAGGGTGGACGTTTCCCTTCGTTCCACTCAATTCCCCATGCCTGTTCCTCATTGAATCAACTTTCTCATGAATTAAGGTCTTGAAATTAAATATATAGATCCCAAAGGGCAACTTGCAAATTAACTAGTCAGAGTGTTACACAACTACTAGTTTTCAACAAGCCGGACTGACGCTGCTCAGGCCCAGCCAGTCTTGTTACTGTGGTTCTGGCCTGTAAACGGTGGGGGGCACCCGGGATACCCTTAATTTATAACTGACTCTCCCCAGATCACACTTAGCAATCAATGCTTATAGTCCAGGGACAACATGAGAAGCGGGCTCATTAAATACTCTCCATAGATTTCTTTAATAATCTATTATTGTAAAAGTTCATGAGGGGTGTGTGTGTGTGTGTGTGTGTGTGTGTGTGTGTGTGTGGTGGTGGTGTTGAAAGCCAGAAGCTTTCCTAACTTTCCAGCAATAAATTTCTCTTGCAAGTCATACCTGAAAGATCACTTTTCATGGAAGTATTTCTCAACACAAAGCAAGTTTAGCAAAATGCATGCTACGCCATTGGAGAACTCCTAAAAGATTAGCTATGTGCTAATGATATTCATTGAAGAAGAGATCTGAGTTGGGGTCCAGAGGGGAGGTTCTGAAGGCCAGGAGTAGGTAGGGCGAGAGGGGTGCCCCAGGCAAGCGGGGCATCTCTCTTTACTCCCCAGCCTGGGATGAGACCAGAGCTGCCAAGGTCAGCTCTGGGATGGACAGAGGCAGATACTTGGATAGGCTGCCTGGCTTCTGGGGACAAGATGTTTAGCACCTGCAGTCCACCTTAAAGTGTGCTCTGAGCCCACCTTCCATATGGGGATGGATCCAGAAGGAGGGACACAGAGAGGAGCTCTTCTTGGAATGTTCTGGCTGGTGTGTGAAAGAGGAACCTTACCCTGGACTTATATGCCACATAGTCAAGATCCACATAGCAACTGGCATTGACTCAGTATTGACAAAGTCTCAATACTTAGTGAGGCAACTTCACATCTGAACACTGAGTATTTCCTAAATTGTGTATCTTCCCTGTGATGATGCGGCATGGGGGCAGAAAGGGGGACAGAGAGGAAGTTGCCTGCCTGCATTGAATGGCAGAGAAGGCTAAGAATGTCACAGAGGAGCCATGAAGGTTTCAAGCCTTTATGGACCAACTGGGTAAGTGAGATGGCAGCCCAAAATTGGATCAAACATTTTCAGTTGAAAATGAATGCTGTCGTTGGCCAGATTTATCATCCACTGAATGGAAAAGCATTAGAAAGACTAGGTTATTACAATTTTCTAACTTTAATAAGTCAGAGCCTCCAAGTTTGTGGCACTATGTAACTGCGTGCTTTTTTCTTATTTTTGTATTTGTTTTCCCCTTGGCCCTTAGCTTGTTTCTCATATTGCCAATCTTATTTTTTACTTATGTATTTTTAAAGGCTCTTTCTGTATTAAGAATAATAACAATTTCTCAGTCATGTGTTGCCAATACTTTCTCCAACTGTTTGTCTTATAACTTTGTTTATAGTATTTTGTGTATAGCTTTTTTCTTTCATAACAGTCAGTAATAAAGATTATTATGGACTCTAGTATCAGAAAGTTCTGGGCTTGAGGTTTGGCTAAAATTTTGGACAAGTTGTTTTAACTTCCTGAGTGTTAGCTTTTCTATCTATAAATTTGGAAAACTAATATCAATCTTATAAAGATAATTTTGATGATTAAATGAGATAATGCATGTGAAAAAAATAGATATACATATATAGCCCAGATGGGTCATACCACCCCGTGGTCCTGGCATGCCCACTCGGACCTCATTTAGTGGTGACAGACAGCTTCCTTCTGCCCCAGATCAGACCCTGATGGCCAATTCTGGGGGCTGAGGGAAAAAAGCTTGTTTTTCTTTTTTTTTTTCTTTTTGAGTTGGAGTCTCACTCTGTCACCCAGACTGGAGTGCAGTGGCCGCTCCCGGCCACCGCAGCCTCGACCTGCTGGGCTCCGGTGATCCTTCCGCCTCAGCCTTCCAAGTAGCTGGAACTACAGGCGCGCGCTACCATGTCCGGCTAATTTTTTGATTTATTGTAGAGATGAGGTCTCGACTGCCCAGACGGGTCTCGAACCCGCGGGCTCAGGCAATCCACTCACCTCAGCCTCTCAAAGGCGCGGGATTACAGGCTGAGCTGTTGTTTTAAGGGGTCTCATTGAAATGAGCTCTGCCTGAGCCCAGAATCAGAGCTCCCCAGAAAGCACTCAGCTGCAGCGGGGCCTCACTGAAAGCAGAGAGCCGCCCTGAGGTCAATGTCACGGGGAGGAGACTTTAGTAAAGCGCTAGCCTGCCCTTGTGGTCACTGGCCCGGGAGATGATTAGCAGGACACTAATTTTCCCATCTGACCACCTCAGAAGCAGGTGGGGTGGAGAAAGTAGCGGGCAGAGACAAATAAAAGGCTCCATTTTCACTAAGTCAAGGCAGCACTTAGGCAAAATGAGGGGTTTTTTCTTTTTAGCCTTCTTTGAAGTGCAACCAGGGAGAACCAAACTTCAGCCTTTTTGTTGGCAAACAAAAGGCCTCTGGTTGCTTTGGTGTCCCCCGCCTGCAATTAGGGGAGAGGCCACGTTTCTTCCTGCAACAAGATCTACAGCACAGCCTGTTGTTCCAGGCAGGACACGCTTCCTGCCTGTGGCACCGTCCCGGAGGACAGGACAACCAGTGGAGGCGGCTGGGTTAACTGTACAGAGTCCAGGTAGGCGGGGCCCGCACTCTGCTCCAACCCAAGGTCAATGGACACTTTGGGGTTCCCTCCCAGCCATGCCCTGTCTGAGACCCAGTGGTCCAGAGGGAGTGACCAAGCTTGCGGTCTTTGGGCACCAGCCAGGCTTGTGAGGCCAACACAAGGGAGGGCAACAGACACAGGCTCAGCTGGCGCAGCCCAAAAGGGTTACTCTCCATTGCTAGAGCAGTGGGGGGGGGGGTTCCGGAACAGCAGCAGCCTGGGGTTGTTTGTTTTCCTCTTCTAATGGGAGTTCACAACTAATTTTGAGTAAAATGTGTGTTTTCCAATTTATGGCCCGACTTTCCCCGACTTCATCAACTATGATGGTTGCTTTAGGGGAAATGATGAGCCGTGTGGCCCGTGGCCCGTGGCCCATGCCAGCTCCCGCCCCATCCCCTCCCCAGTGCCAGCTGCCACCTGCACCTTTAATCACGTCTGGAGGGTCCAAACTGCTGACATCTGCTCCTGGAGTTTGGTTTTAAGTGCTTTCTCAGAAACGCCGGTCGACTGACTCTACCTGGAATGTCGTTTGGAAAATGCTTGACATTTCTATAGTAGGGATTTGCTCATTTAGGAAAAGATTATGAAGAGAAAGTAAGGTCTAGACTCAGGCCAATTCTGCCCCCGCGCACAGCAGAGGCGGCTCTCCCGCCCCCTCGCTCTCTCTCTGTCCTCTCTCTGTGGCTGCGGCCCTCGGCTGTCACATTTCCACAATGGGAAGCATAGCCGTGACTCGTGTCTGCGTATTTGACAGCTCCAGCTTTTGTCCCCAAAGGGAGCCTTAGTTCCAGGCGCTTAAATTGGCACACTTCACTTTACTTCCTTTATAATACCTAAGCAGCAGAAGAGCAGTCAAACTTTTTTTATTATCTAACTCAAGGCAATTATGATTGTGTGCAGTAGAATCCAGCCAGCGACTTAAAGGAAAAGCTTACACAGATACCAAATTTCTGGCAGATGGTGAGTCAGGGACAGGGCATTTCTGGAAAGTGGCTAAAACAGCATTCAGGGACTGTCTCCTGTGTGCGGAGAGAGTCCCTGAGAATCCTGGTTTAATCCTCATGTCCAAACTGTTCCTTGTGGACAGAGGGCAACATGCCCGTAGAAGAACAGATGAGCAGATATGATTGGGGGCAGCCAGAGAGTTGCCAGCAAAACATAAGGTGGGGCTGGAGAGCTATGGAAGAGAGGAGGGCTTGTAGTGGGGCCTCTGTGGCCCTGGGCTCACCTTCAGTGGAAAGAGCTCGGGACAAGCTCACTGGGAGCTGGAAACCTCAGTCTGTCAGGGGAGCCACATCCCGACACCTGCTCCCCCGAGGCTCTTGGGTCTCTGTCCCTGTGCTTCCACCTGTGTCGTTCCTGGAGGGTCCATTAGGGTATGTCACTTTCCCCAAAGAAGGGCACCCACGGAGCCCCAGTGGAAAGCTGAGCTGAGCATATACAGGCCCAGGGCCCGGTCTCTTCTATGTCTGGTTACATTCTGCCTGTCTCTCTCTCTCTCTTTCTCTGCTTCCCTGCCCTACACAGCTTTGCTAGCCTATTACCCCTCAAAAGTCCAGCTAGGGTTTTCCAAAACTGAAGTGCTGACAGATTGTCAATAGACCTCCAGGAGTCGCCTATATTGTTTCATTTGCATTTAAACTGGACCATAAGGTCGCCTCAAGTGGAAAACCCTCAAATCCAGCTAGTTTGGGATCCATACCCACGGCATCAAAGAACTTGCTATTCTATTTACCCACCACAGACCACCCTCTGTACCAAATTATTTACATTATTTCCACAAATGAAATACAAAGACCCTCTTTCCCCCTCAAGTCTCTTCCCATGACAGCTTCAGGCTCAAGCCCAAGGTCCAGGATCTTATTCCCTGAAGCAGGTCTGGGTTTGTTTCCTCGGGAGCAGTTCCATGAGACTTCTGAAGATCTGTGAGTTAGAGAAATAATGGCGGGTTATTGGGACAGGAAAACTCCTGTGAATGCTGTCCATTCAAAAGAGGAGGGGAGAGGAAGAATGAGCAGTGAGTGGTCCATAGCAATTTGGAAATCCAGTCAAGTGTATGTGTCTGATTTCTTAATTAAAGCAGAATCCTACTCTCTGGGAGTGACTCTTGATTCTGTTTCTTCATAAGAAATGGCACGTACACAGCTGAGTTCACTTCTCAGATTGCTTCCTGCTCTAGAAGGTTGGGGGTCCAAAGGCCTTTCATTTTGCACTGTACTTTTCCTTTCAATCCAAGCTGATACAATTCCTTTAAAAACTTTGTGGGTTATATATGTACCCATCAAGGGTCAATTCCAAAAATCACCTTTCCTTCCAAATCAGATCTTTCTCCAATAGCAAAGCTATTGTGGGCAATGCCCTTAGAATTATTAAAAGCACTATTGTATAACTGAGAAGTCTATACGGCATGCCTTTAAGACTCTTAGAAGCCCTCACTATGTATGTCCTTAAATCTTTTGAAGGTCATAGAAGAAGTCTTGCAGCGACACTCTTGAGAACGTCACCCTGAGGCTATGCCATACAAAGATCTGATCTTTGTGTTGAAGAAATTTCTTGCTGTGTCATTTCTGGTGAGAGAGAATGGGAATGAGAAACATATTAATTATCACACCCAGAAAGTCCTGGTTCTCTTATATCTCCCTTGCACTCCGCTCTGCACTCTAATAGTTCTTAGTTTGTTCATCTTTCTCTTCTTAGAGTTCATCATAGACAGCTAGAAGAAGCCACTGGTACCTTTTATCTCTGCTGGAAGTCTCCTCAGCCAGATCCATGAGTTCATCTGATATCCTTCTATTTTCCATGTTACCCCAGGTGACATGTGGTCACACTTTCTGTCTAACCACCAATAACATTTTCCTCATTGTCCTCCAAACTCTCATCGGCAGTGTCTTTGGGGTCCTTCCAGCTCTTATTAATAACCTTCTTGAGGTCCTTCCAGCCCAGTGCCTCATCTCAAGGCCAAGGTCACATGTTAGAGTTTTGTTATGGCAGCAACCCACTTCCAAATATCAAATTCCTTTCTGGTTCTCTATCGCTGCAAACCTTAGTGTTCAAAACTCCAAAACTTAGTGATTTAAAACAACAATCATTGTTACTATTTTCCACAATTTTCTGAATCAGAAACTTGGATAGAGCTCAGCAAGGTGATGTTATTTTTTCCTCCATTGGGGTCACTTGGTGATATTCAGCTGATGGATGGGTTGGTCTACGGGGGCCAAGACAGCTTCTTGCACATACCTGGCATGTTGGTGGGGATGACTGGAGGGCTGTGCTCAACTAAGACTGTCAACCACATGGCCTCCCCAGTATGGCAGCAGAGTGGGCAGGTATAACTTGTGGTAGCTCAAGGCTTCCAGTGACAATGTTCCTAAAGAGTGTGGAAACTGATGTTTTTGCGTGACTTGTGCTTGTAAACTGTCATGACATCACTTCTGCCATCCTCTAGTGGACAAAGGAACCACAGATTCCAGGTGTGGGGACATAGACCCCACTTCTCAATAGGAAAAGTGTCAAGAAATGTGTGGCCATCTTTAGTCTTCCAGATTCCTACTTCATTCCTTCCTTCTTCCTGTGGCCTGCAATGACAGTGTGAAGGCTGGAGTTGCAGCAGCCAGCTTAGACCACAAGAAGCTGTTGGGAATAAAAGGCATTCACTGCGGTTCAACAAGCTAGAACCAATCTGGATCTCTGATGCCACAGAACACCACGGAATCCCTGTACTGTCTACCCCTGAATTTTTAGGAAGTGAGAGAAAATAAACCTTAAATCACTGTTATTTGGGGCTTTTCTGTTACTTGTAACTGAATACCTAATGGTAGCTTTGGGGGATGCCAAGTATTCTCTGGTACCTCAGAGCTGCAGACTGAAGAGACGATTGTTTGCCTGAGCAATCCATCCTGCACCCCATAGTCAGGGTTCCCTGAAGCACCACACACAGGGGTGGCAGAAGCCCTTCCATGGTAAGGGTGGGACCTGTGTCACAGCTCTTTGGGTCTTCATTGTCTGGCTAGTCATGACCAGCTCTGCTCCCAGGAGGCCACGTATCTGACACAAGCGGAGCCAACCACTGGCCAAAGTGGAGAGCGGAGGAAGAAAATCGTGGGTTACCCACCGAGCCACTGTTCTGGCCCACCTCTGTGCTCTTACACTCCTCTGTGGCCCCCTGCCACGATTCCACACTCCCATTCCATAGACATCTGGTGGTGTGTGTGAGTTCACCCTCAGAGGGTCACGGTCCCGCCAGAAACTTCACTAGAACAAGAGCCAAGTGCCCAGTCTGCTGGGCCCACCACAGCCCCTGGGAACATCAGTGGCCATTTTGTCCATGGACTGATGTGGAGGGATGGGGAAGATGTCCAGCTTGCTTGAATGTTTGCTCCCACATCAGCGTTTTGCTTGACAACCAGGAACAGAGACCGGGAGGACATAAGCACAGCAATAAGCACTTCTCTGCTTTGCTTCTGGTCCCTGAGGAAAAAACACAAGATGCCTCTCCCTGCAAGAGCTCCCCACAATCTCGGCCTGCAGAGGACCAGGAAGTCCTCTTCCAGGGCCTCAGATGTCTGAGACTCAGAAAAGCAGCCAATGATGTCAGTGACTCTGACTGGAAACTTCGATCAAACTTAGCACTGGCTTCCTGAGCGCTGAAAGCCTGACAGTGAGCAGAACTGACACCAGGGAGGTTCCATTTAATGAATTATTTGGCAAGAGTTATTTGTGAAATTAATTATCATTTTTAATTATTTTTAAATGCTGTTATTAATCCACAAGGCTTGGGCAAATGCTCCTGTTAGGGAGTGTTCCATCAGCTGCTCTCAGGACCCACACTGAGAGGCGGCCTGGTCTTGCCAAGGCCAGTGTTTGGCAAGAGAAAAAGAAGGGGCCTGTGGCTCCTGACCTTCAGGGGGGCCCGGCCTGGTGGGTGGCCCCAACACTTGTTTATCTCCCAAGGTCAGAAGCCGCAAGGAGAAGGTGCTCGCCCCAGATCTCTCAGGCCCAGCCATGGCCCCAGGTCTCACTAATAATTCAGTCTCATATAATCTGATAAGCGTGGATGTCTAGCACCCTAACACATGCTCGCCTGTGTCAGAGGTGGGCCCGGCTGATCCTTCTGTACAATCAGCCAACAGGAGGAACTCAGGAATGAGGGACAAGGTTTGCAGGGGGACCTCACCAGCTGCTTAGAACATACGCCCAGAGGAGGGGCAGGGCTCTGGGCACTGTGCCTGCCTTCTGAGCATTCAAGGAATCTATCTGTCCTGCAAAACTTAAGTCTGTTCTGGGAAAACAGGCATGCATGCACACGCATGGGAATCATGTCAAACATCAGAGGGTCAAGAAGCCCAGGCCAGGTCCTCTGCTCCCCCCACCCCCATACCTCTCTGTGTGAACCAGAAGGGGACCAGCTGTGCCATCCCCAGCACTCCCTCTGCTGCTCTAGCTGGGCATCCCAGAGGGATGGCATCTAGATGGGAATTATTGCTTTTAAACTGGCTGTAGCCAGCCCACAACATCTGGAGCTGAGCAACTTCGGAAATCAGCACACGCAGAGTTAAGTCATTAGAAACAGTAGATGGACACTTGCCAAAGGGTGGACTCAGGGCTCAGGAACCACAAATTATGGAGTTCGGGTGTAGCACACAGTTCTGGGCATCCATCTCCAAGAACAGACTGGCCACTTGGCACAGAGACCCAAGCTCAGGCCCAGATCTCAGCACCTCCATCATGACATGCCCTGATAACTGGTATTCTGCAGGGAAGCGAGGGCCCCCTCCCAGGCCCGAGTTTCATTCCATTTCCCCGCAAATGGTCTTTGTGGCTCTTGTTATCACCATTCCTAGCTTGAGCCTCACGTTTTATGTCTAGAGAGGGTGTTTATTGATACTGAACAATGGTCTAGCCGCTATGCAGAACATCTGTGCCGCAGCTGCCCCGGCTGGTTGAGATTTTTGTCATAGTTTTGGGATGATTCGCTAGCACAGTACATGCAATGCTGAGAGGGCCATGTTCTGCTAGTCCAGAGGGCTTGGGATAATTGGAAATTTCAAGGGTTTTTACAGCTGTTGTTGGGTGTGGTTCCAGGGGGGACATTTTGCTCATTTTGATATATGAGTATCAACTGGAAACATTTGTTTGTAAATGTCAGCAAGAAGAACTTGGTATAGATTGTCCCTCCTGCTGTCCCTACAAAATAAGCTAAGAATTATGCGAGAAAAGTGTAACTCTCTGTGGCATCCTAAGTTGAACATTGGAGGGGGCTTGATCTCCCCCATCTCTGCCTCCTATCTCTCACCCCATCCTACTACTGCCCTGGGGACGTCCCTGGGGTTCAAGCAGAATGGCAGCTACCTTGATGGCCAATGAGGAAGGGAGGACACGTGAGAGCCTGCTCCCCACAAGTAGCATCCTGGAACATGTTCACGTTCACACATCTTCTCTTTTTTCTTAAAAGCATAGAACAAAATGAAATAAAAATGACCTTCTTTAACTGCTGGAGAAACAAGCTCAGAGAGACTCGGTGACTTGTCCAAGGCCATAGCACAAGCTACTAATTTTTATCTATTTGGGTCGTTATAGCAAAATACCTTAGACTGAGTAATTTATAAACAACAGAAACGTGTTGCTCATAGTTCTGGAAGCTGGGAAGTCCAAGATCAAGGCATCAGCAGATGTGATGTCTGCTGAAGGCTGCTCTCTGCTTCAAAGATGGCACCTTCATGCTGAGTCTTCACATGGAAGAATGGGAAAAGTAGCTCCCCCTGATTCCATCTCTAAGGGCAGAGCCCTCATGACTTAATCATGTCCCCAAGGGTCCCATCTCAGTACTGTGGTGCTGGGTATTGGGTTTCAACATAAGAATTTTGGGAGAGACAGCAACATTCAGACCATAGAAGTGCTGAAATGTTCTAGAGCCAAGTCCACTGACAGGTAAGCCTATCAAACTGGGCTAGACAACAAAAATGAGCCATTTATTCTAAAAGATTTTCAAATGTTATTTCGTGAGAGGAAATGTTGCAGAATGAGGTTTGATCCATCCTTCCTTGGTACGTCAGTACATCACACTAGCTGGTATGCCATCAACCCTAAAAAGTGACTATGGTTTAAATGTCTGTCCCCTCAAAGACTCAAGTTGAAACTTAATCCCCAGTGTGGCCATATGAGAGGTGGGACCTCTAAGAGGTGATTGGATCATGAGGGCTCTGCCTTCATGAATGGATTAAAGTATTAAAGTACACTCATGGATTAATGTATTAAAGAATTGATGGATTGATGGGTTATCATGGAGGGGAACTGGTGGCTTTATTAGAAGAGGAAGAGAAACTTGAGCATAGCATGTTAGGACCCTTGCCCAGTTTCAGGTATCCTGCTATAAGTAACAGAAAATAGACTATGGCAAATTTCTAGGTAAGGAATAAATGCCTTCCATGTGTGCACCCTGGGTTTTCCAAAGCACTTTCCTATTGTGTTTTCCTGTTAGACTTGCCTAAGGTCCAGAAGGGCAGAGTTAAGGCCCACACACACTCAGCAAAAGTGAAAAGACTGAAAAGTGGTCAGAGCCTCGCCCAGATCACTCAGCTACTAAATGCTCATGCTCCCAGCACATCCCAGTCTTGCGTTTGTGCCTACATTGCACATTTATTGAGTGCCCACTGCGAACACGGTGATAAACAAGTCAGAGAAGCTCCCAGATCTCAGAAGTGACACTGAATACATACATATGTAAATGAGAAGGAAAAGGGAAAGGAGGGGGAGGGGGAGGAGGAGGAGAAGAAGAAGAAGAAGAAGAAATATACCAGATGAGGAGGTCACGCTGTGGACAGACGTAAAAGCCCCAACAATGGGATCAGTTTGGCTGGTTTGAGGATCAGGATTGTAGCTTGGTGGCTGGGAGAGGAGGAACGTGAGGTCAGTGAGGGAAGTAGGGGCTTGGTGGGCCAGGGTACATTGCCCAAGGGCAAAGGGATGCCACTGGTGAGTGTGGGGGCCTTGAGGGTACAGCTTGGCTCCCCCTACAGGAGAGGACCTGTGGGCCCAGGGCAGGTCACCACAGCCTCCCGCTTCATTGCCACCAAGATCCACCACCATGTTTGGCCTGAAGCCACACTCTGCTCCAGGACAGCCCACAGCAGGGGTACAAGAGCTGGGACGCTGTGGGGAGCTCCCTGCTGGGCTGACCAGGCTCTGTCAGAGCTGCAGGCAGCCTAAGGCTCTTCCTGCCCCATTCTCTGTCCTTCCTGTCTCTCTGCCTTCCCTGCCCTCCTCTCCTCCATCCTCTGTGGTTTCCCTAGTACACTTCTTTCCTAACTTCATCTTGCCTTCTGCTTCCCAGAGCCCGGCCTGCTCGTTGGTGTCAAGCAGTGCTCGTTGGTGTCAAGCAGTTGTTGTCTGATGGTGTGGCTATGCGGGAAAGCAGGTCCACCAGGAGCGGCTGCAGGAGCTGGGGACAACACGTAACCTGAACCCGGCCACTGTACAGGGAGTGGATACGGAGAGCGAATGGACGTGACATGCTTGTTGGATGCCGAATCAACAGGACTTGCTGATGGGACCGGGTAAGATATTGATGAAAGAAAGAACAAGAGTGACTTGGGGATTTTGGTTGAGCAACAGGTAGATGGTGGAGCTTTTTATGGAGGTGGGGACTCAGGAAGAAGCAACTCTGGGGATAGATCTTCAAACCTTAGTCATGCTCTGTTTGAGGGGCCTAGTAGACACTTGGACAATGTCCTACTTATCCTCTGGGCCCAGGGGAAAGCTGCCTTTCCCATGAAACCCTCTTGGATGCTGTCAGTGAGTACATAACACACACTGAGCACAGGGTGAGGCCCGCCTACACCAAGGATCCCGGGCTCAGATGGATCAACCAGGCCATGGTGACAGCTGAGCGGTGGGACAGCAGGTGCCCAAGTTGTCCTGAACAGGGTGTCTGTCTTTCTGGCTGCCTTCCACGCAGTTGGGTCTCCTGTTCTTAACTCTTCTACTGGAAACCAGTCTTGCTTGTCTCTGAACTCTATTGTGGACGGCAGAGGCTCTGGTACAGCGGTGCCCAGGCAGCACTGGAGTTCCCAGGAGCTTCGGGGCCCACCTGGATTCTGGGAAGGGCTCCCTTCTCAGCCATCTGGCCTCCTGTGCTGGGCTGCAGGGGCAGCGAGGTGTTTTTTTTGTTTGTTTTGTCAATTTTATTTTAAAGATGTGGGTTACAATTCAGGATTAGGTATACAAGTGGTCATCGTACAGTAAAGTCTGGGCCTCCCTTTGGTCCCCGCTTTGCCTGGCTTGAGATCAGGTACCCTGATTGATGTTGTGCCCCCGACAATGTGTTTTTGAGCAGAGCGCCCAGTGTCCTCCTCTGATGAGTCCCACCTTCTGCTCGGCTCTGAGAATGACAGTGCTCATCGCCGGGGCCTGGGCCTTCACCTCTGCCCTACGGACAAAGGCGCCTTCCTGGGGGACCCTGAAAAGGACTATGTGCCTGGATAGCAAAGAGGACCTCCAGGACCCGGGATGGCAGGCCTCTGCAGGCTCCTCCCCTCCAACCTGGGGAGAAACGGGAGCCCGTGGCCCTCCTCTGCTTCCCAGGCACCAGGGAGCCGTCTGCCAAAACACCATTTTCTTCCCTTCCGGGAGCCCCGGGCGCATGAGCGCTGGGAAGCTCGCCCGCGGGAGCCGGATCGCTTGAGCGCCCTCCTCCCGGAGAAAGCGGCCTTGTTCCCGGCGCACAAAGGCTGGCGCTAGGCGGGCGACGGGCCGTGAATG